>NC_139825.1:10477055-10632055 GCF_963691815.1 Echiichthys vipera | reverse complement strand
ATGGGGGTTTTAAACACTTGATCAAGGTGATCACAAAAACACTTGGTTAGGGTTAGAAAAAGATGGATTGGCCTGAAAATTACATCACAGACATCATGCCATGACGGACGGAAGTAGGTCGACCTGCCTCCTTACAGAGACTTCTTTCCACAGTCGGAAACAACGTATTTTCATCAACAGGTTTGTATGATATCTTACAAAAAGGTTTTACACTCTGTATTTAGCAATACATTTGTATGATATCTTGTAAAATACAATGTTCTACTTAATGCCATGACACAGGTTTGTATGATATCTTACTAAATATGACTTTCTGTTCAAGGCTGTGAAAAGATGACAAGAAGTAGACCGCACCAGTTAAATTTAGGCACCAAAACCACTTGGTTAGGACCAGAAAAAAAGGTTGTGGTTTGGGTTAGTACGTCCAGGACATAAAAACTGCCAATAAACCAGTTGAAAGTCTTTTGCTCTAGATGCAGAGGTGATTCTAGAGTCTGTTGGGGCCCTAGGCAAAAATTCACAGGAGGCCCCTCGAACCAGCCTTCATCAACATTAGCCTAGAGGTTTGTAACGGGAGTAAAAAAAAAAACTTTGAGTCAGGTGGGACCCCCTCAGGGAGGTCAGGTCCTACTGTCATCGCAAACTTTGTGCATTGTCACTGTTGTAGTTCAAAGTTTGTCAGCCTCTGGGGGCCCCCTACTGGCCTAGTGTCCCAATCGGTTGCCTATCATGCCTGCTGGCAGATATGATTTCAACACTAATAAGACATGGAATACACACAAAATGAAAACGTTGCATTACTTTTCATAGTTATATGTACAGATTGTGAATGAGGACAGCCTGTAGGAAAGGCACTTAATAGCATTACTGATGGGTCTGTTGTGTTCAGTGTGACAGTAGGAAAACATGCATCATGTCAGGACCCTGAAACTGCAGCTACATGGAAGTCGGCCATCATCATTATTTTTTTGAATAATTTACAAATCATAAAACATTTTTCTGTTGTTGCCCTTCTGGGCTGCATAAGATTGAATCCCAGAGCTTATTTGACGAAAATAAAAAAATAAAA
This sequence comes from Echiichthys vipera, assembly GCF_963691815.1. NCBI lineage: Eukaryota > Metazoa > Chordata > Actinopteri > Perciformes > Trachinidae > Echiichthys > Echiichthys vipera. The sequence continues at coordinate 10,630,986 of NC_139825.1, read as the reverse complement.
ATAAAAAAATGTTTTCAAAATTGTAATCAGTTTTAATCATGTAATTAAATTAATTAAAATAATAAATAAAATTTAATGGATTGGTGCTGCACATTGACTGCGCTCCTGCAGGAATGCAGGCGGGGAGAATGGAAACTGACAGGTTGTCCTTAAGAGGATTCTGGAGCTAAGAGGATTGAGTACACATGATACAGTATCTAATAGAAAATAAGTCTTTAAATGAGTGTTATTATATTCATCATTAGCTTTTTCTAACAACACATTCTTTGTACCTGTATAAAGTAAGTAAGACATACTAGGATACTTAGTGTAAAAGTGTCACATTCACCTCCGAGTACTTTTCCACTGGCCCCTCCTTCCACTCAGCTTCCTGCCTCCCCCTCATCAGCTCAACTCTCCTCACCTGTTGCACTCAGCTGCCTCTGATCACCAATTAACCCAGTATATAGACTCTCTTCATCGTTCACTCTATGCCGGATTGTTCTCAGCTCTCATGCAAGACTCTACAGCGATTTCTGGACTGCTTACACGGTTTCTACCCTGCCTTTCCCTGACCATCTTGTCCTGTCGTCTTCCTAGATATCACCTCTGCCTTCTGTCCCCGACCAAGACCTTCGTCCAGTCACCCCTGGTTTCAGTCTGCCTCTTTTCTGAGCTGTTTGAGTCCCTGCAATGGCCCCTCGATTCCTTGCTTGGCCTCAACTCTCCTTTCACCTGTCCCCCTTTGTTGAATAAAGTTCATTACAAACTTAACCTGCCTGATTGTGTGCTGCTATTGGGTCCTAAACTATACCCATTTCAGTACAATCGTGTCAACAATGGACTCAGCGCACATGTCTCTGTCAAACCACTTGGAGAGGATTGAGCAGACGCTCCAGCAACATGAGGCTATGATCACCGCCTCCAACTCTGAGGTTCGACATGCTGTGGCTAATCAAGAGCAAGCATTGGTTGCACCAGCCACCCAGGTCCAACAGCTGACAACCACTGTCTGTACCATGGGGGGGGGGACCCCGGAACACTACACTGGAGACCAGGAGGGCTGCAACGCTTTCATCACAAACTGTTCCATTCTCTTCACCCTAGAGCCCTACACCTTTGCCTTGGAAACTGTGAAAGTCACGTTTTCCATAAATCACATGACTTGCATGGCACGGCTCTGGGAAAAAGCTGAATGGGAGATTACTCCTCATTTCAGACCTTCACTGCTGAGCTTCGCAGTGGTTCGGCAAGGTTTCGAAGGCTCCAGATGCTTCGGGAAGTCTACTGAGGTTTAGCCAGGGGAACCAGAACATCGCTGAAGAGTGGTTGGAACGCCCCAGCCCAGTTTGATTTTTTTTTCTTTTCTTGTTGGGCTTAAATGACTATATAAAGGATGAGCTGGTGTCCCACAATCTTCCTTCTTCTCTGGATGGGCTTATTGAGCTAACGATCTGTTTGGACCGACGAATCCAGGCAAGACGTCAGGAGAAGGGACAGGCGGATCACCAGCTATTCAGCCCAGCCTGTTCCCCTCCTGGGACTAGACTACCCTTGTCGAGGCAACCTGAACCCATACTGATGAGTCGAGACTCAGAACTTTTCTCTACCCGACGCCTTTGTCATGCTCGATTGCTTTTGTCTGATGGTTCTCACACCCTCACCACGTTCATAGACTCTGGCTGTGATGTTTGTATTATGGAGGAATACTCATCTTTTCATGGACCAAGGAGAAACACGTACACCACGTCCAGGCTGTTCTGAATCAGCTTCTGGAGAACTTGCTCTTTGTCAAAGCTGAGAAGTGCAAGTTTCTCTCCCTATCAGTCTCCTTCCTTGGATAAATAGTTGGACAAGGGAACATCAAGATGGACCCTGCCAAGGTCTCCGCGGTTGTCCGCTGTTGTTGCTGGCCTGTCCCTGACTCCTGCAAGCAGCTCTAAAGGTTCCTGGGGTTCGCCAACTTTTACTGCCGATACATCCGTGGCCCTCACAGCACTCACCTCTTTCAAGGTTCCCTTCCGTTGGTCATGGTTACGTTGGCCCCGATCCTCAAAGTTCCAGACTAATTTCAAAAAGACAGTTAGTGGTGGAGGTGGATGCCTCTGGTGGGCGGTCTGTTTTGTCATCACTGGCTGGAGGGAACTAAACAGCCTTTCTTGGTTTGGACTGACCACAAGAACCTTAAATAGCAGTCAGCCAAGAGGCTCAACTCTCATCAAGCTTGCTGGTCTCTATTCCTCACCAACTCAACTTCTCCCTCTCCTACCGACCTGGGTCCCACAACGTGAAACCGGATGCCCTCTCTTCACAGTTCTTGGAGAAGGAGGAGCCTGCTTCTGGCCCGAAGACCATTCTCACATCCTCAAACATGTTTGCCTCCCTCACCTGGGAGGTGGTGGAGAAGGTCAAGGCAGCCTTGGAGAACCATTCAGGACCCAACACTTGTCCACCTGAATCTCTGTTTGTGGCTGCTGCCCTGCAGTCTGATGTCCTCCAGTCATCCTGGCATCCAGCGGACCAAGGAGATGTTGCAACAGAGGTTCTGGTGGGCATCGGTGGAGGAGGACACAAGAGTTTGTCAATGCCTTTCTCTTCTGTAACCAGCACAAGGTCTCTCAAGCTCCTGCGGGTCATCTGCTTCCACTGCCTGTACCCCATCTACCATGGGCCAATATCTCCCTGGACTTTGTTACTGGCCTGCCCCCCATCCGGTTGCCACGCCACCATCGTGACCTTTGTCGATAGATTCAGCAAGATGGCTCACTTTGTGCCCCTGCCTAACCTTCCGTCAGTCAAGGAGACCACCAAGCTCATATTGTTCCACATCTTCTGGCTCCATGGTCTTCCCAATGATGTGGTCTCCGACAGGGGACCCCAGTTTGCCTCTGTGTTCTGGAGGGAGTTCTGCATGCTTGTGGGGGCCACTGTGAGTCTTTCATCTAGATTCCATCCCATCCATTCCAATGGCCAAAACAAAAGGTAGAACCAGGAATTGGAGAAGGCTCTGCGGTGTATTGTGTCCAAACGACCCTGTTGTGGGTGGAGTAAGCCCACCACACACTGACAAGCTTGGCCACAGGGCTCTCCCCTTTACAGTGTGCTTATGGGTTCCAGCCACCTCTGTTCCCTGCCCTGGAGAAAGAAGTTTCCTGCCCGTCTGTCCAGGCCTTTGTTCGTCGCTTCCGCAGGACGACCCAAGCAAGGGGAGCTCTTCTTTGCTCTGTGGATCATTACGCCACCACTGCCAACCATCACCGCACCCAGGCTCCCACTTACCATGCAGGCCAGAAGGTGTGGCTGTTGACCTGAGATCTTCCCATAAGGATGGAGTCTAAGAAGTTGGCACCCAAGTTCATTGGTCCCTTTGAGATCCAGAACGTTATCAACCCAGCCGCTGTAAGGCTTAAGTGCCCTTGTTCCATGCGGGTCCATCCTACATTCCACGTGTCCAAAATCAAGCTGGTCCGGGAGAGCCCCCTGGTGCCTGCAGTTTCCCCTCCTTCACCATCTCTTCTTATCGACAGAGGCCCCGCCTTTAAGGTGCACCACCTCCTGCGCTCCTGCCGTCGTGTGAGGGGTCTCCAATACCTGGTCGATTGGGAGGGTTACGGTCCAGAGGAGAGGTCCTAGGTCCCTGCCCGGGACATCTTGGATGCCCGCCTCATCAGGGAGTTTCACCGGCGCCATCCTGAACAGCTGTCCAAGTCTGCCCCTTCCAGAGGGGTAGATGCCCCTGAGACTCTGTACCCGCTTCATTCTGAAGCGCCTGTTGATGATGAGACGGGGGAAGAACTATCCGAGGACGAAGAGGTGCCGCAACCTTTTGCTATGGAGGAAGATTCTGATATGGAGGGCTCGGACGAATATTAGCCCTCCTCCGTTCCCCTTTCCTCCGACCCGACTGCATGGGATTGTTTTTGTTTTGGGGACGTCCGGAGCCGTCAGGGTTCTGTCACAGTCTGCCCTCTCTTCATCTCATTCACCTCTCAGTACTTTTCAACTGGACTCTCCTTCCACTCACCTGCCAGCCTGTCACTCTCCCCTCATCAGTTTCAAAAACTCTGATGCTCATCAGATTCATGTGTAATGTAGGGGTGTTTCTAGGGGGTGCCACCCAGTCAGAGAACTGCGGAGGTGTCTTTAAGATCTAGCTATAAACACATAATGAGCACCAATAGCAACATATTCTGGCCAGTCACTATGACTATTATATTAGTAACATGAGCAGCTGATCCCAGAGCTGTGCAGGAGTGCTGATTTAGTTAGCAGGCATGAAAATCACTCACCTTTCATCGAAATTCGCTGTTCTGAAACCAAAATAGGTGACCTACGTAAATCGTGTAGATCCGATGAGAAAATATTTATGGGGGGGGGGGGGGGTATGGATGTTAAACGGAGGTATACCAGAGATTATCCGTGAACTGCGAACATGTGCACACGCCTGAAGGGAGCCTTGGATTCTAAAAAACATTCACTCTACAAGTTTGAGAGCAAGGAAATATAAGCATGAAGGGCCTTGCATCACCAGTGTTTTCTCTGGTAAGGTAGGGGAATACTGGGACCTGATTGGTTTGTGAAATGTACAAGCAGTTCGCTCGTGCAAAGCACTCTGAACCTGAACAGAAGACACCTCGCTGATTTGAAAAGTGGAGTAGCTTATGTTAGTTGCCTGACTGAATTTGGTGAGTGATGGTTTCAATAGTTGGAATAATTTCTGGTATATCTAAGTTACCCAGCAGCTCTGTTGACACGGGCTTAACGTTAGCTATAATTGATATATCACTGGAAGAATTAACGCTGCTGAAAGAGGCATCATGTCATTGATGCATGACGTTAGATAACACAGCAGGAGAGGTAACAGAGTTAACAAGCTTCCGGTGGGAAATTAATGAATTAAATGCGAAAGCGGGTCATGGAGACACTGGGCCAGACAAAGAAGAAAAAAGAGACCCCTCTCACCCCTATCCCTTCCCACCCATACTCATTTTGTCAAAACACTTTTTCAAAACCCATATTCATCTTAGCAACTGGCTTGCTTTTTTCATTCTGAGGCAGATTGCGCTATTAAAGTTGTGCTGTTGTGCATTTCACGAGAGCTGTCAGTGTAATTTATTATATAGCATAATGTCACCATGTATAAATAGTTACTCTATTATACATCCATATTAATTCTTCTTTTAAAATGCATCAGATTGATGCTTTTAAATAATATTCTAAATTTTTCTTCCAGGGGGGGCATGCCTTGCCTGAATTAGCGTTAATGTAAATAGCAGTCACTGTGTGTCATACTGCTGTAAAGGAAAGTTGCTCATTGTCTTCCGGTTCTGTCAGTCCTTCACTGTGTGGACAGGACGTTCAAAGACAACATGACAGTCTCAGAACTTCCATTTGGTTGAAATGCGTATAGCCCATAAGACAGTATCCATCCAGTGAGAGGGGATTATGTAACATCTTTAATCCAAAACTTACACTGTAAGCTGTTTAGTCAGAGATAGAACATGGGAAAGTGGCAACAGATCTGTATAGCCTAACTACTGCAAATATGAATAATCAGTCCTTTTGGTTACAAAGGCTACCTGACAACAACACTAGTATGTGTGCTTTAGGGTTAAGCAGAGATAGCCAACAGAATGAAGATGTGTGAACCTGTCCTAAGGTCTGCTTATATGTGGATACAGTACAGTGTAGTATGGGCCCCTTCTGGTGCTTAATGATCCTCAGGCCTCCTTTTCCAAACCAGGAAGTGAGGTGAGAACGGAAGACAAAACAGCACTGGGCCCCAGTAACACCTCGCCAGAGTGGCTGTCCCTGGCAACGCTAAGGCGGTCTGTGCCAGTTTTGGGCCACTTCTGTCCCAGGGCTTCTTTGAGCCCAGAAGAATGTCAGGGGGGAGATTTGGAAACCTTCTCTCAGCTCAGGATGAATGGCTGTCCACTGAACACACTCCCCTCTCTCTCTCCCATCCCTTCCAACTTCTCTCCAAAGTAGAAAGCAGTGACAAGCCTCAGTTTGAGTGTTCACTTCTTCTCTTCAGTTTCTAGAGAGTCCTTACATCTCCAGTGAGAGTGCAGTTGTTAACATCATACAATGACTTCATTCCATCAGATACGTTTTTATTACAACTTGGTCTCATTGTTGTAGTTTTATCCATCATTCATTCAGCCATAATAACACTGTACTCATCTAGTTGTTACTGAGATCTGGAGGCAAAGCAAAATAACTAAAAAAGAAGTCAGATGAAGCAAGAAACACAAGCATTCAAAGGAGAAGATGAGAAGTAAATGTGTGACCTACGACCCCAGGCTCCTGTAGTGAATGAGCTGTGTCCTTCCAAATGACTGTACCAGCAAGTGCAACTACCTGCCAGTGTTCCAGGTAGTCAAACATGGAAGGGACCAGTGTGATGATTAAAAAAGTTACTTATTCAGATAGAAACTCGGAAACATTGAGAACCTGTGAGGAGTTAGAGAATAACATACGGTCATACCGATTAACTGCTTTGTCCTCATGTGTACTACTGTGTGTGTGTGTGTGTGTGTGTGTGTGTGTGTGGGGGGGGGGGGTGAAGAGTAACCTCCCACATGCAGCACATGGTTCACCCATTAAACAAAACAGACATCATCATCATCCTGAAGAGATGGAAAATTGGACAATGGAGACAAAAATAGTTTGCTGCAGGTCAGAGAGGACCGGCCTGATCTTAAAGGAGCATACAGTGTCCGTCAGTGTCTCTGAGCTAACCGTTCCTGAATAAATACCACATTTTTTTAGTTGTAACTAAGATGTCTCCTGAAAAAAATCATTTTTCCAGTGACAGTTTTAGCTTCCCTGTCTGCAATCATCCCATGTTAGCGTGGAGGAAGAGACAGACGAGTAAAAAATACATATTATTCCTCTTTTTTCCTCTCCTCATTCACTGTTCATACATATACCTATGAAAAGTAATGCACTATAGATTGTGTGTATGTAGGGAGGCAGGGCAGGGGTGGTGGATGGGTCCCAGTGCACAGGACTTGCACTTGGGGGACCGATCTTCATGTCCTGGCGGTTCTAGTGTACCTGAAATACTAAACCAAACTACAACCTTTTCTAACAGTCGTTTTGATGCCTAGCCCTAACCACCAACATGGGGCCAACACTAAACCATTGCGGTCCACTTCCGGTTACCGTTTCACAGTGTTAAATAGAATGTCATATTTCTTAAGATATCATACAAAACTGTTGATGAGAATATGTTGCCGGTAGTGGAAACTACAGCCGCTACAAAATATATTCGAAAAACTCAACAGCAACGTCTCTTTCCAGAAATCATGACCTGGTTACTCATGATAATACACAGACCTGGTTCTGAGCAGTTTCAGCACTTTCAAGTAACGACAAAACACAACCTAAGGCTTCTTTGGAAAGAGTAATTGAAAAACGGCTGCTGGCGATGTAAATGAAAAGTGGAGGACAATATTAGCTGCTGCTCGGCATGGGTGTGTGCATCCATGTTATTATACTTATTTATCTAGTTGCGTGTGTGTGTGCTCGAGTGTGTGTGCGTGTGCCTGTGTGCGTTCCCTCGTCCATTTCTCACACCGCAGCATGGATGTTTGTAGTCAGATTGGATTCTGCTGTATAAGAAATGTCCTTTTCTGTCCTTATCAAAAGTAGTTAAAAGAAATCATAATATTGCAAAACTCTTCATATGCCATTAATATAGCAGTAAATAAATGAGTGTTTATACCTTAGTATTTAAGGTACTTAATTAAAAAATGTAATAATGAAGATAATGAAAAATAATAAGAAACTGTGGTTGAGCAAGCTAGAGAGTGAATGAAGAGAGGGAGAGGCCTTAGTGAGAAGCAGTGAATCAGAGAAATAAAACATTATTTTTACCCATTCATCACTACAATCTAACTATATCGCTATGACTTACCTCAGTCATTCTTTACAACACTAACATTACATCTAAACTACATATCTACAGAGTCCTAAAGTTTTATGACTGCATCTTGCTTCATGACTGCATTGATGGGGTAGTTCCTGCTACAGTAGGTGTCTCCAGGACCACAGTTTACCATGATGAAACACACACACACACACACACACATACACACACACACACACACAAGATGAAAACAATACCAATGTTCCGACTGGTAAAAAGTCTGACAAGTCTGATGTAAGAACAGAAGAACAGAAGAAGTCGTTGCTATGGAGATGATATGTGGTCTTGTCATGACCAGGGCATTGCAAGTAGTCCTAAGTTTCAATTCGACTTGACGTAAATCTTTGATATATTAATATCTCTTTTGTTCAATCTATATAAAACAACATGTTATGGTTTTATAAGGGGTTATGTGCTGGACTGATGTATACTGTGTTTCTTAGCAGGACAAATCGCTACCAAGAGTCTTCAATGGTTCACCACGTTTCCAATCTTAATTCGCAGCTAGCTAACCTGCTGCTGGTTTTAGCGTCATATTTAGTGTACAGACATGAAAGTGGTAACAATTTCTCATCTAACTTTCAGTAAAGGACATACTTTCCATAACTACTGAATTAATGTGTCAGTATTTATAAAGCTATGATTTCATGTGGGTCATATTTTATACTTTAAATACACTTTGCGGATAAAACTTCTTCTTCTTACTTGTACTTAAAAGTTGAATATGGAGAATGAGCAGAACACCGCCATTTAGTGTCCCAAGATGGTAGTTGCAACAACTAAAAATAATTCCAGCAGTCGCGTCTCTAGGTTGGTCAGACCCAGCCCAGTAGCCTACAGGAGACAGGAGTCTGTTTGAGCCTGTTTGAACCAATCTCCTCCGGAAAATCGCATCATAAAAAGTATTGCAGACGAGTTTGACTGACAGTTACTGTTAGCAGTTACCTTTTAATGCTGTTTAACTCCTTTATCTCAGCCCATCGAGTGAATGCTTGGCCTATATTGACTCTAGTTTTTGCCCGTCTATGGTCCCTCAGCTGCTGGGACAAATAACGCCCCCTTCACTGAGGCTCCAAAGCAGCTGCGGGATTGGCAAACTCCATTTGACCCAGTGCCAGGGTACAGTAGCTGCACCCAACAACAGACAACCCTGGCCACCAGCAATGCCAACCGCTATTGACTGGTAACAATGTAAACATGACATCATTGTCAAACCATTCAAAACATTTTTTAAATATTCATTATTTTTTTATTGAAAAGCAATACTTTCATTCTGTACCCCTCAAAACGCCCTGTGGGTGTATTATTTATTTAAAAATATAGGTTTTAATAAAGATTCTACGTATTAAAACTTTAAGTAAGATTTTAAGTGCAGGACTTTTACCTGGAGTGGATTTTTTTTTACAGTCTAGTATTGCTTTTACTTGAGTAAACAATTTGTCACGCGCATATGAGACTTGTTTGCTGTACATCGTTCCATGTGGGACAACTGAGGAGCACAAAGTCCTCTACCTACATTTGTGACAAAGGAGATCAAATCAGTGAAGTTATGGGCCTTCTACACAACATATGTGATGGGATGCATTCATTGAAATTTAATGTAATGTTTATGTGATATAATAGTACAGTATTTCATAGTTTTACTCGTTAGTATCCTTTGCTTTACTCTTTGTTAGAAATCATTTAAGTGTAAAATAAAGGTTTGATACCTGCATTTACCATGCAATTTGACCAGACTACCTTCCATCACTATGCATCATCCTCTGAAACACAAACATATACACACACTGTGGACTTTCTTACTTAAGCAGCATTTGAATGTGCAAATACACTTGTTCGCACATATTATGTAACATGTTTGGAAATCTTGTGTTCAGATCAAATATGACCTGTTGGTTAACGACAATTTTCACCTGTCTGCTCTGTCATACTCACAGTGGTGCAGAGGGTCTGTGAAATGTACTGAGAGCTGACATGAAGGAGACATTGTAGAGGCTGCAATGTCCAAGAAAACAGTCATGCCAATCATTCAAGCGTCTTTGAGTACCGAGAAAAGCGCTTTATAAAATGTATCTGTTATTAGGGGTCCAAGCCCGAGAGGGCTAGGGTCTGGGGGCAAGGCAATGCAAGCAGCATTGTGGCGCCGAGTACCAGCAAGGCTGGGAACCCTTTTGTTTTCACAAGGATTTTTATTTTATTAGGGCCTGAGCACCAACAAAGTCATCATCGAGGGACCTATTGTATCCCTAGTGATTATTATTATTAGGGCCTGAGCACCGACAAAGTCAGCAAGGACCCTATTGTAATTGGAATGATGATTATTATTATTATTTTTTTTTAATTATTATTAATTTTTTTTTTTTTTCCCTCCTCTTAAATCGCATTTTTGAGGGCCTAAACATATATAACTTTTTGTGAAACTTTGCACACTGATCAGAAGTGGTGAAAAATTTGATATTTTATAATTTGAGACCCATTTTTAGGTGTGGCAAATTAGCTCTATAGCGCCCCCTTGAATATTGCATTTTGATTTAAACGTGTCATTTTTGTTCATTTTTGGAAGTTTCTTCAAAAACTTTGCTCTGTACTTTACAAAACTCGTCCTAGAGTTTTCAAAGCAATGACTTCAAAGTTGGTCTGTACACCTTCCAGACATGGCCGACGCTAAATTGCAGAGCATACACGTTTTCATCAATCAGCCTGGCTGTGGCAGGGCCTCAAATTTTGCCCCCACGCCATGAACCAGGATGTGGTCTTTAAACTCTTTAAAATCATGACCATACATTGTCCAATCTGTCCCAAACTTCTAAGGCATGATTGGACTCTCGGTCTGAACACATCTATGTGACAATATTTACATATAGTCATAGCGCCCCCTGCTGGTAACAGGAAATGACATGTTTTATACTCTGATGTCCTCGGCCTGACTGGTTCATCACATCCTCCTCAAAAGTAATGATGAGAGCCTTAAGACGTGAATGATGCTTCATTGTGAACATGGGACGATGACGTGTAACGGTACAGCTGTGGCGGCATGGCAAATTTTGATGCAACGCCATGACAAAAGACACTGCTGAAACTGCACACCAGGTGTTCATATCTCTTCAAAACTTCACATGTTTGATAAGACACCCGCCCTGAACGCAGTGAAGGTCAATGTTGATTCGTAGTCATAACGCCCCCTACTGGCGACAGGAAGTTATATTTTGATATCTTTTTCCTACTGAAGACATGAACACATCCACCTCAAGTCCTGTCATACTTAAGACCTTCATGATGCTTAATCATGTAGCTTTTGGCTTTTCATCAAATTCTGTTGTCGTGACGACCATCCATCATCTTGAAACAGGAAGTGGTTGTAACTTCAACACACATTGTCCAATATGCCCCAAATTTCTCATGATTCATAACAGTCCAGGCCTGAACACATCTGCATCTGAATATTTAGTCATAAGCATAGCGCCCCCTACTGGAAACAGGAAAAATATTAAATATCTACCAATTTACACGAAACTTATATTGTGGGTTCTACACTTGGTGTAGGGTAACACAATGCATGTTGGGTAATGGCATGGCAGGCATTTTGTACCGCCCGCCATAAACAGGTTGCTCTAACTTTAGCATGAATTGCCCAAACTGCACTAATTTTCCCAGAGATTGTAAGAGTCAAGGCCTGAGGACAACTACATGCCAATATCGACTAACAGACACAGCGCCATCGACTAGCAACGGGAAATCAGACTTATATGGCAAAGGTGTAACCCTGGTTAAAAATCTGTATTAAAAATAATTCATTGCATAATAAAACCAAGATGTTTGAATTAAAAATACTGAAATATCATAGTGGAAAAATCAATTCATAAGATCCAAATTTTTGTTTATGACTGAAAAACAGATGTTCGCTTAAAAAAAGAGAACTACAACTGTAATAAAATAGAGAGAAAGGGAGAGAGAGAGAGAGAGAGAGTAATGCATTGAACACGAGTTATGATACACACACATTGGGACGGGGAAACAATAAAATAAATCGTGGATAAAACTCAGAGACATCTTTTGGAGAAATCCCCCAGATGACCTGGACCTGTGTGAGCACAGTTGGAGGAGCCGCTTGGGAGGAAAAACGCATCGGTGAGCAACCGGTTTGAAATGCTAAATCGCTTATGCTAGTGAAACGTCGGAGCACTAGCTCCTGGTGCTCATTAGCATTAGGGCAGACTCAACAGATAATGCTGAAGCATTAATCTGACATTTTAAAGACGTTCATTTTCTATTGTGTTGTTTTTTGTGCACATGTATTATGTGTGTGTTTAGCACTTTATCTGTGAACTTTAAGCACATTTAGCCACAATTTTCCAACTGTGTAGCCTACATTAGATATTTTTCTTTCTTAGTGGCTGATGTTGTTTGTGTGCTTATTACTATATAAAGAGCACAGAATATTTTGATATGTTGATTTTCAGAAGTTATTTCAATAACATATGATTATTTGAATGCTGTGTATTTTATTACTGAGAATTGTCATTACAACAGTAATTCAGTAAAAATAGTTATTCTCTATTAAAAATAGTTTTTCATGTTCTATAATTCATTGAGAGCTGATTAATTAAAATGAATGGTCTGATCCTAATCATCGTAGGTCAGGTTATCTTCGTTGGACCGTATTGAGATTTGGACCATCTCGATGTTAGAGCCAGTCAAAGTTTGATTGCAAGCCACACCCCGGAGGATACTTAGAGATACGCTATCAGTTGGTCAATCCTGGGCTCCGTAGTCGATCTTAAAGCTTCTGATATCCACTACGTCAGTTGAGGACCCTATTTTAATTGGAATGATTATTATTATTATTATTATTATTATTATTATTATTATTACTATTATTATTATTATTATTATTATTTTTCCTCCTCTTAATCGCGTTTTTGAGGGCCTAAACATGTATAACTTTTCGTGAAACTTTGCACACTGATCAGAAGTGGTGAAAAATTATAAATTTTATGGGTTTTCTTGGGCGTGACAAATTAGCCCCCTGGAATATTGCCAAAGCCTAGCTCTCAATACGCTTTCACCTACATGTATGAAAATTGGTAGGCATGTGAAGAATCCAGAGACACACAAAAAATCCTCTTGGAAGTATTCCCTAAACACAACAGGAAGTCCGCCATTTTGATTTGAACATGTCATCATGGTTTATTTCTGGCCGTTTTTTTCAAAAACTTTGCTCTGTACTTTAACAAACTCGTCCTAGAGTTTTCAAAGGAATTATTTAAAAGTTGGTCTGTACACCTTCAAGACATGGCCGATGCTAAATTGCGGAGCATATGCGTTTTCATCAATCAGCCTGGCCGTGGCGGAGTCTCAAATTTTGTCGCCACATCATGAATCAGGAAGTGGTCTTTAACACTTTAAAATCATGACCATACAGTGTCCAATCTGTCCCAAACTTCTCAGGCATGATTGGATTCTCTGTCTGAACACATCTATGTGACAATATTTACGTATAGTCAAAGTGCCCCCTGCTGGTAACAGGAAATTACATGTTTTATACTTTGAAGTCCTCGGCCTGACTAGTTCATCACATCCTCCTCAAAAGTGGAAATAGAACTTTAAGACCTGAATATGCTTCACTGTGACCATGGCACGATGTCATGTAACGGCACAGCTGTGGCGGCACGGCCAATTTCGATGGACCGAGGTGTTCAGATCTTTTCCAAACTTCTCGTTTGATAAGACACCCGCCTTAAACACGTATTTAGGACAATTTTGAATCATTAAATTGGCATTTTGATGTCCTTTTCCTAGATGGTTGAACACATCCACCTCAAATCCTGTCAGCACAAACATAAGACCTCCATGATGCTAGATAATGTAGCTTTTCATCAAACTCTGTTGTCTTAGCGACTGTCCTTCGCTGTGAAACAGGAAGTGGTTGCAACTTTAACATACATTGTCCAATATGCCCCAAATTTCTCATGATTCATTACAGTCGAGGCCTGAACATATCTGCGTCTCAATATTTAGTCATAAGCATGGCGCCCCCTACTGGCAAGAGGAAATGTGACAAATGAATATGAAACTTACCTTGTGGGTTCTACACGTGATGTAGGGAAAATGATGCAAGTTTTGTGTATGGCATGGCCGGATCTGGCCCGCGGGCCTTGACTTTGACACCCATGTTCTGGAGGGTCTGGCCATGGCCTGGCGGAAAATATTGGCGTCACATTATAAAACAGGAAGTTGCTGTAACTTTAGCATACATCGTCCAACCTTTCCAATATTCCTGAACAAGAACCCCAGCCTGAACACACCAACACATCAATATTAACTCACAGCAATAGTGCCACCTGTTGGCAAAAGGAAGTCAGCCGACTATGACAAACTTCATCCGATTTACATCCAAATTTGCAAAGCATGTTTGGTAGGTGCTCTCTAGCACCATACAGTGGACGCAGGAGGTGGGACAGGTTATGAAACAGGAAGTTGCTGCAACTTAAGCATACATTGTCAAATCGTCACCGACTTTCTGGAAAAGATTGACAAGATCCCCAGCCTTAACACACTACCATCACAAAGTCAACTCACAGCCACAGCGCCACCTGCTGGCAACAGGACGTCAGCCTAATATGACAAACTTCATCAGATTTACATCAAATTTTCCATGTGTGTTCTTCGTTTGGTATACCACAAGGCAAAGCATGTTGATAGTTGCTCTCTAGCGCCACACGGTGGATGAAGGAAGTGGGGAAAAAGTTTCTCTCGATTACATGCAGACCCATTCCCCTCATGCAATGTGCAACGTTAGCTGAGACACTTGACAGCATTGGCCGGAGACCAAACAATTTCACTGAAATGCACTGTGTGTGAGAGCCAGTTAATCGCTGCTTGCGGCTGTAATTTTTATTTTTTATTTTTTTTTATTTTCCATCGGTAAAACTCATACTGCAGCCTACACTGTACAAGTTATGGAGGTGAAACTTCGAACTTTGGATCAGATCCCTGCACGTACAGCAGACACAACAATGACATATGTTCACCAGCAGGTGGCGCTATGATCACGTTGAACGCGTTTTTGCCTGTAACTCCCACATCGTACCACGCACATTCAACATTTCTACATTCAGGAGTTCCCTGATTATACATGGATCTAAGGATATAGGCCACGCCCATTTCCGCCTAGACTTTTTTTTTGCAGGATCGCGAGATTTGCAATAGCTACTTTTTTCGAACTCCATCTAGGCTGAGTGTCCGACCAAGATGAAACTTGGTACGCATAATGTTTGGATGGTCTTGACCAAAAGTTATCAAAATAATTTCGAGTTATAAAGGAACAAATTCCTGTAGATTACAGTCAAAACAGGAAGTGCTGCGCAACTTCCTCAAACTCTGTCGGTTCGACACTAAACCGGGTAATGTAGTATCCTATGTCGTACTGAGGCCTTCTACAAAATTGCAGACCAACCAACCACTAAGTGGCGCTGTTTTGCAGAATTCATCATATCTTAGCAATTATGTCAGATTACCAAGAAACTTGGAACAATAGTTTGGGATGCTTGTCTGAGGCTTTGAGAAAAATATGACATCATTCATACAGGAGGAAACAAAACTTTCAGGGGAGGTATAGATTGGTGCCCCCACGGGCACACCAAAAATAACACATGTCCATCACAAGGTGGCGCTATACTCAGGAAAAAAACCTTTTGGCCGCTTACTTACACATTGTGTAAGGATTTAGACCACGGAAAATTTTCCGCCTAGTATTTTTGCACAAAATTGCAAGAAATGAAAAACTCCACAAAGGCTTTGCAGGAATGATCCTTTAACCATCTTGATGAAAAGTTATCAAAAGGATTGTAATAGTCCAAAACATGTGTATTTTATGAAGAAACAACTTCCTGTATGTTGTACTCATAACAGGAAGTATTGTATATCTTTGCAATAATTATTCAGAATAACATCAAACTCTGACTGATAGTTCTCCATCGAACCTTCAGGCTCTTTGCCAAATGTGAGGTCAATCGGACATTAGTTGGCGCTGTTACACAAAATTGAAAAATACAAAAACATGCGAAAAATATTCAAAACCTACTTTTGTGAACTTGTACTAGGCCAAGTGTCTCATCAGCACAAAATTTTGCACACAGTGGCCCTCATTTATCAATCTTGCGTGAAAACGGGCACAGATCTGAGCGCAGAATTGGTCGTACGACAGGACACACGTGTGATTTATGAAACATTTGTATCTGACCAATCTCAGCGTACGAATGAGCGGGCCTTGATAAATGCTTTGGCTGAATTTGATCGTCATTAACATGTTACGCCCTTAAATATTCCTGGTTCAGAGGCCTCGTCCACTGAGGTCAAACATGTAGAGGAGAAACGCAGGTTAGAAAAGAAACTTTTCCGACACACAGATCGGCATCCTGACATCCGAGATGGAGCAAAATAAAGATGTGCTTTTTGTCAGTCTTACGAGTGGAATAAAAGGGGCCCATAAAAACGCTGTATGGAAAAGAATAACGGAGTCAACCAGTCAACCCGAAGCAGCGCTCCACTGTGACCCGTGTGCGTGTGTGCACACTGTTGAACCTGCGCTCCAGCTCTGTAGGGGGGTTTGCCAGCGGGGTTATTAGGTATTTCGTTAGAGGATAACCTTTGTCACCTAGAAGAACCATACCAAAATGTTAATCAACTGATACCTTGTTTGAGTTAATGCAATTTATCGAGGAGATGACTTTGGCTCTGCAGTGCGCCTTCCTGCAGCCGCGTGCCAACACATTAATTCATTCATTCATTCATTCATTCATCTTCAACCACTTGTCCCTGTCGGGGTCGTGGAGGGCTGGAGACGAGCTGTTTTGAAATATAAAAGAATCGTGTGTGTCCCCCTCTGGCCACCTGGCCGCCACGTTTAAAAGCGATAGCTTGGCATCACAAATCACCTGTACATTTATCGAGTGGTAGTTTTTGCAAACGATGAACGCGTAATCATTCATGGATGGTGCCGTCAGACGCACATGAGTACAATCAATCGCTCCAACCACAATTTTTTTTTTAAATTCTTTTTAAGAATCTGTTTTGATCTGTTCTTAATATGTGACTGCTTATGCTTAATGACAGCAGAGGTTTGTTCATTATTTTCAGCCAGATTTTGCTGTGCTGCACCACAAATACACAGGCTCAAATGTGCATACACGATCTCAGACCTCACGTGAGATTCGATCGTAGCTCCCGCTCACGTCCAAATTGATAAATGCTGAAGTTTGCGTGGAAATGGTCGTACGCACGTTTTTCTGCCGTACGTTCGTTTGATAAATGAGGGCCAACGGTACGATCAAAAGTCATCAAAATTATTTTGATAATCCAAACAATATGAAAACTATAGAGGAAAGACTTGGTACACTGTTGTCAAAACAAGAAGTGGTGCGTTACTTTGAAGTAACAAGCTGGGGCTGAAAAAATTGAGTAATGCATGCATTATGTGAACAACTAAAAAAGTTACACTTTCTTTTTCAAACTACAATCAGTTTTATTTGTGTAAGTACCGTACTGTTCAGGTTCCTTATACATGCATTTTTAAGTGGCAGTTACTACTTGAGGTAGTGATGTGCAAATGAAGCCTTATGAACTATTAGCTGTATTTGTTGACCCCGTTAGATGGAGCTCTTGATTTAAAGAAAAGGGCTCAATGATTGGTTATTCAGTGTTTTTTTTGAACAGAGATCACCATCGTGGACTGGAGTGGAGTGGACTGGATGAAGCTGCATTTGGACATCACTAACTTGAGGCTAATAACAGTCTTCTGCATCTCTCTGAGGATTTGCCAGGGCATTTAGTTTCGCCGTGTTAATCTGTAAAAAACAGAGGAACACAGCGGCCACACAGCGGTCACAAATATGCAGCCAGCCTCATTTCTCATGTCTAAACTGTGTGACTCTGTATGTGTCCTTGGGTCATTTGTAGAGCAAATTTGGATCCTTAGTGGACTGCTGTAAAAGCCTACTGGAGTACATCTGTGTAGATGTTGAGTAAGTAGTGAATAAGCATTACCTCATGAGCTTAGCAACCTTTACCAAAGCTAGCTGTAACACTGCGAGTGCTGCGGTTATTTCTTTATTACATTCACTGTATATCAATCACTGCTGATTGTCAAGAACCCTATTGGGCCTATTAACTTACAGCTTTTACAGCATTACCAGATATATATCAATGAGATACATATAACACAGCAAATTTTAAAATAAAGTTCTTCCCCAATAGACAGATTTTTAGTTTACAAACAATTACGGTTGCGCTGGCGCTGTAGGAGACGGCTGCCTCACCATTAGCTCTCCGGTTTTTAGCACTTTTACCCTATTTTGACCTCAATCTTTCAACTTTCTTACTCTTCTTGTGAAGAGATTGTGTGTTTTATATATATTTCTAACTTTAAAATGCAACAAAGAGCCAGTTTTCTCATTTACTCAAGAGAGGAACTGCTGGCTCTACACACAAAGGGACGATCTGGGATACGACACGAAGCCAATGGCCCAGCGAGCGGAGAATTCCCTTCGTAATTATGGGGAATGTGAACTCGCTGCCGAACAAGATCGACGAGCTGTCCACGCTGAACAACCAGCGGATCTACCATGAGAGCAGCTTAGTCATCTTTACTGTGCATTTACACAAAAAGCGATGGAGGCGACGCGTTCTGAGTGATAAGAGCGATGCGATGAAGCGATGATGCGTTCCATCGCGTCTATCGCCTCATTGCGTGTGTTGCTTGAAGTTGATTAATTTGAACTTTTCAAGCGACATCACATGAAGTTGTGCTACGACAACCAATCAACGTTGAGATTGCGGTAAGCGTCATCGAAATTCTCCGTGAAATATTGAGGGGCTTACCGGGCTCACCAAAGCCACTATTGTTGCAGTCCTTGGGGGAAACCAGACTGTTCCTATGGATATAATATAATGGATATAACTATGATCTGTGTATGGCAGCGACGTGCCTTTAGGCATCTAGTCTGCCGGAAATCCAGAAGAAGAAGAAGAAGAAGAAAGCCGTCAGTGCAGAGTGAAGCTGAGGAGGAGACCGGGCAGCACCTATACGGCTTCAGAGGTTAAATCACTGACAGCCTGATCTCACTACAACACAAAGAACCACACACACTCTGAGAGCTCATTTCTGTTCTTTAAAAGTTCAGTCACGTGATCACCTCTGTGTTTACATCCCAAATTTTATTTTAACTGTATTCTTACATCTACCTCATATATATTTGACTAAGAGTTTATTGTTTACTGCATATATTGTATACTTTCTGTATCTATTTAGCTAAGAGTTTATTGGTTGTCCTACACTGTATTTTTTTATAACTCCATCATGTTTTTGTAAGCTGCTGGACTCAACTCAATTTCCTTGCGGTAGTCATCCCAAAGGTATCAATAAAGAGAAGTCTAAGTCTAAGTCTAAGTCTATGACAAGTGCAAGTGATCACATCTTTATTTAAATAGTGTTTGCTTCACCGTTCAAAGTGCCTCCTATGCTGTTAACTGTCTTAAAGGAGCTGTACTCAACATTCAGAACATGGCTAGACATTGTGTAGCCTTATCCTGATTGACAGGTTGCTGTGGTAGCCATGTGTAGCCCAAAAGTATTCCCTGTTTTATCGTTAATGTTCTCTGTATTGAAAAATACTTGAAACCAGCAATTAAAACCATAAACTCATTAGGAAAATGTTTACTGAGGTAATAAATAAAGTGAGAAGTAGGCTCATTTTCTCATTGACTTCTATACAATCAGACTTCTTTTTGGAGCCAATGGAGTCGTCCCCTAGAATAGAAAGTATGCAGGTTTAAGGCATTGGCTTCACTTGTCAAACCCTGAGACTAAGTCCACTTCTAATATATAGTCTATGGTCATTATTAAAAAATGATAATCGTAGATACATTTTCTTTACCAGCTACAGGGGCTGATAACTTTGAGTCCCAGAATATACATTCAATTTATTATTATTATTATTATAAAGAAGAGACTGCACATCTGCAATTCAACAAACTGAAACGCTAAACGTGCACCAAACTGATCACCAGAGTATTGAATAAAAGCTGTAGTATTCATTAAACAGTCATAAACACACAGTAACAGTGAGGGTTGTTATTTTTCACCTAATCAAAGTCCAGGGTTGTGACCAGATCACTACATGGCAATAGCAAGTTATACACCCAAAGATGACGGAATGCACAATTGGCTTGGGATATTGAATATTTTCCACACTTTACTTTTGCGTTGAGTGCAGTTTGCAGCATAAAAGCCCCTCCTCTAATAAAATTTCCTACAATAGAGGAAAACAAACTTAGTATGCAATAGTGTATAGAGAATAAGAACAGTAAACTATCTAATAATAATCTCCAGTCAGAAAAAATATTTTTACACCACTTGAATGAACAAAAGTACAATTTCAACACATTCCATGTTTTGGTATTGCTTATTATTATAATATCATTCTAAGTCAAGACATTTTAACTTAAGAAAATGTAAGGAATCATTTTACAAAAAGAAAAAATCTGACCGAGAAAACACACCTTCACACATACTTTTATACTGTCAGTGTAATGAACATGTGAAGGCCTCAAAAGCTTGTGTGGCTTCATGTGTGTAATCACTGCCATCTAGTGAAAAACAAGTGCATTTACAAACTACAGATCCTATTTCGTCCACCGAATATGACTACTCATATCCTCTATATTAAATGAAATGATTGGTTGTAGGCCACATCAAAGATTGATCATGGTGTAGGTCAGAAGAATTCTTAACACAATTACATATTTCACAGCTTAGTCACCTCTAACAAAACAGCCTGAGGCACAGAGACACGTTTTGCTTCAACTACAATGACACCATACATAACACCAGTCAGTAGGTCATCTCTGAAGTCACAAATACAAACCGGTAACATCACAACCTGAGTGAGGTGTTGACTGATGATGATTACAGCACAGCACATGTTGCACAGATGAAAACTTGTATTGCAGCAGGAATAAAATGTGTACAATCGGTCATAGTCAAACAGGATCCACTTCTTTGCCTACAACGTAGTCTGGTAATTACTGAAACAAACAACATATCATCATTTAATAGTTTCTTCTCATATATGCAATGTATTAAATAATATCTATGATCATACCCACAACGGTGCACTGTTACAGCGTAGAAAAGTGATGGGACAGCATTCTCAGTGTAATTACCACAATAACTTACACTAGAAATGATTGATTGTAATATGAACTCCTACTCAGTATAATTGCTTTAGTGCAAATGTTGTTACAGTACAGTTTAACCAAACATTATTCACTTTCTAGTAAGGTTTTTTTTTTTGCTAGATATTAAATAATGTACATATATTGCAGTCATGTCATTAAACTAAATTTAAATCTCATGTGGAACTTCTTAGTAAGCTGCACACAAACAAACACACAAAGACATACTGTAAAACCAAACATTAAATGCATATATGCCATAAAATAGGTATTCCATGTGTCTACAGTACTAGACATATAAGCTACAAAATAGTTCATTTTCCATGTATGCACTGCAACGTACAACGCAGAAGTGTCGCATACTAAAAGTATTAAGAAACATAAGTTGGTATAAAGAAAGAGCCAGCTCCTCCATTGTGCATGTGTGTGCTCACATGTAGGTAGTGTCCAAATGAAGCTCCATGACTCATTAGTTGTATTTGTTGAGTCCACCAGATGAGCTCTTGGTTTAAAGAAAAGGGCTCATTGAATGGTAATTCAGTGTGTTTTCAACCCTTTGTTGAACAGAGACCTCCATCTAATGGAAAATAATTAAAATGGTTCATGAAGCTTAATTTGGACGTTACTACATGTGGGGCTCAGTGTCCATCCAGCCCAGCAGGGGGCATTGTCGTCTCTTACAATACATAACAAAGTCAGGGGCTCTCACTTGGACTCCATCTCTCTCTGTTTCTTTCAGTGCTTCCTAAATACTGCACTACAGACTGATTCAGGAGGGTTGTACAGAGAAGAGGAAGTGTCCACTACTGCAGGCTACAGATACTCTTCTTCTTTCACATACAGGATCTCATGGGCTGAGCTTGGGACCTGAGAGAGGGAGAGAGAGAGAGAGAGAGAGAGAGAGAGAGAGAGAGAGAGAGAGAGAGAGAGAGAGAGAGAGAGAGAGAGAGAGAGAAAATTGCGTCTGAAATTGTATTCTATGCACTCCATACTCCACATAATATATACACACATATACTTTTGTGTAAATAAACAGTAGTATTTAATTACCACAAAACTTCCTGAGAGCCTCCTTGCCAATTGTCACATGTCTAAAATAGAACCCTTACACTAAAACTGTAGTACAGATGTTACTACAGGTCGTTTTTACACAATTCAAAACTGTAATTATAACAGAAAATTGGATAGTAATCATGACATTGTTCATTGCTGGGAAAAGTAGCACATTACTGTCCACTGCAGTGTTGAAAGTTGGCACTAATGTGCACATGCGTGATCCTGATGAGCATGTATTGAGTCAGATAAGAACCTTCTTCAAAGACAGTCCTATTTACTAACTCTTCACTCAAGAGCATTACTCTGCATGAATTCACACTCACAACTGTGCAGGGCCAATGAGACGAGGATATAAATAGGTCAACTGTGAGCAGGAAACATCTGTCACCATGGATATTACTGTAATTATGTACTGTTTGTGTATGTGTCAGTGTATACCATTTCCAGTTACATTTAGTACAAGTGTACCTGGTTGACTCCACCCACCACCAGGAGGCGGTCTCTGATGACGATAGAGGAGGTTGAGCATCGTGGGTAGGTCATCGGAGCCAACCTCTCCCACTTCTTCCTCTGAGGATGAAAGGCCTCCACTGTGTCCAGCGCTGAGGGCTCATGACCTGGAAGACGTACACACATAGAAAGATTAACAGACATTCTTCTGTATACTGCCTTTCTCATATTTTACAAGAAATCTAACAACATGAATGCATCAGGATTTCATTTATTTCATCAGGATTTAAAAAAAATATATATATTTTATTTTGGATTTTCAAATAGAATGCAAACACCACAGTAAATGCATACTGTACACTTCAGACATCTCAAAAGTAAAAGACACCAAAATAAGTCAAGACGCAACAACGACAAAAAAAACCCAGAAAGAGATACTTTAGTTACAACCCAAATAGCCATAGTCCAACTGGTAATGGAGGATCTGACTTCCATTTCATGACAATGCACTTTTTTTTTTTTTTAGCAACGGCTAGTAGGATTTCTGTAAGTTTAATGGAGTGACTCTATATCAGATTCAACTTTGAGAGGTTTCCCAAAAGGCACACATCGGGGTCTAATGGGAAAGCAACTCCATGTATTGTGGATAAAGCAACACAAATCCCCTGCCAAAAACTCTGCAGTTTACTGCACTGCCAGGTGGAGTGAAGGAAAGTTCCCTCAGCTAGACCGCATCTAAAGCACAGGGAGGAGAGACTGGAATTAAAACCGTGAAGCATGGGGGGTGAGATAAATCTGATGTAAGAAATGAAACTGAGTTAACCTATATCTTGAGTTTAGTGTACACGTAACACCATTGCTGCCTTGCTAGGTCGCTCCACCATCCTGGGTCGATCTCCATGCCTAAATCCTTCTCCCACCTAAGTCTAAATCTGGTTCAGGATGTATAAAAAGGTAACAGGGCTTTGTATATCTTAGACACGGTTTTAACCATTGGTTGAACGTCGTGGAACAGTACTTCAATAGGTGACATTTTAGGTAGTTCCGACCATCCGTGAAGGTTAACCCTTTTGAAATTTCTGAACTGTAGGTATTTAAAAAAAAATCTTTGTCATCAGGATTAATTTTTAACAAAGTTCATGTGAATACTTATAAGTCAGTTACTTTGACCTATAAGATTGTTCTCACAGGAGTATTAGGACAGAGATGCAGCAACACTTAGTGAATATAAACTGCACTATGACTCTTACCAAGTCCTCCAGCTACTACCATCCGGCCACGCAGGAAAGCAGCAGCAAAGTCAGCCCTCTTTGTTTTCATCGCCACCGTCTCCTCGGACTTCAACCAGGCAACTACAGAAGCAGATACGACAGCTGAAATGAGCAGGTGTGTGTGAGCTTGTGTGTGCACAAGCTCATGAAGCAGCAGAGGCTGAGGTCAGTGCCACAGTAGTTCTCCTTTGGCTGATGCTGCTGAGCTTGTTTTTAGAGTGTGCCCTGCACAAACAGGTCACCCACAAGCCAGCTGCAGCCAGGACATGTACAGTACAGTACAGACAGACAGACAGACAGACAGACAGACACACACACACGCACACACACACACACCAGGTAAGGACACACAACACACAGAGGGTTATGACAAACACAGACAGACAGGGGCCAGGAAGGTTGGAGTTAGGGTCAGAACATTACTGAGCAGAGAAAGTGCTGTTGTACTTAAATAAAACATTTGAATCTATGCTTCCTGTGTGAAAAGGAAGTGAGTCACAGGTCCAAGATTGCTATTCTGACCTCTGAAAAAGTGTGCACAACAGCATCCAAAATCAGCAGTCCACCTGCAAGCTCCAGTTACAGTTTTTCTCAATTGCTAAAACACTAAACCCTGTTGTCTGAACCAATTTCTCTGTTGCCTGAACCCACTGATTGAATCAATCACTCTCTTGGCAAAACCATGAGCACTTTTCACCTGTTTAGACACAATTTCCCGACACATCTTCATTGTGATGCACCTGTGCTGCATAATGGTGAGCACCGGTGGCAAAAATGAAACACAATTAAAGCACGGTTGTCACTACTGGAACACAACAACTCAAAATTGATCACACTTGTGGCTAATGGTGTGAGGGAATATATAAAGCCAATTCAGAGAGCACTGATTTGTGAGGCACTAAAATGGATAGAAATCTGAGAGGAAGAGTTCGTGTGAGAGGAGGTCGAGGTGGTCGAGGTGAACAAGGTGGTCAGCGAAGACAAATAACAGTAATATCTGATGAAATCAGAGCTACTGTGATTGACCATGTTCTTGTCCATGGCATGAGCATGAGGGAGGCCGGACAAAGTGTACTACCAAACATCGGTAGATTCACTGTGTCCACCATAATCCGAAGATTTAGAGAAGAGAACAGGTAATTATCTTTTTTGACATTACAGTACAGTATGTACATGTTGAGAGAAAATGACTGTATGAAATATTACAGCATATACTGTACAACAGTACATCACTGTGCCAATGTACTGTAGTATTGTAATGGAGGGTTAGTCTAACTGTCTGTAGGCCTAGTATTCCATGTATATTTTTTGTAACTGCATGTTCTCTTTTTGTAGAATTGAAAGACTGCCACATGGGGGTGGGAGGACAGGTATGTTCTCCCCACACCAAGAGGCCTAATTGTTGATATGGTCCGTGAGGACAATGCCAAACTGTACACAAGTGGCAAATGCATACGAGTTTGTTTTGTACAAGTGCTGCATGTAAATGCACAAGATTTCATTTTTTTGTCTTTGTGTACAAGTGCTAAATGCAACATGCATTCAGCTTCATGTCCTGAACATTGTGTTCTCTATTTTTCTATGTAGTGTTTAGTGACGGCTCAGTAGTGTTTTTATTTTGATTGACTTGGGGCACAATTTGACAACAAAGTTCAGTTTTGGGCACAGATTGAACTGTTCTGAGGTGAAAGTTTGGTTTTGCAAGAAGAGTCTGAGGTTTTGTGAATGTAGCTTGAAAATTGGGGTTTGTGTTCACAGTTTAGAGAAAAGGAGAGAAGCTTTCAAGGAATGTGTCTTAGCAATCGAGAAAAACTGTAACATGAAAACCTTCAGGGACACCAGGTAAACCGTCAGACCAACAGTCACACACACAACAATTCAGTACTGACCAAATGTGTCCCCCTTCTGTTCCTGAGTTATGATGTTGAATAATGGACAAGGACATTGTAAGGTCATAGTGAAGCTGACTTTTGACCTTTTGGGTATAAAATGTTATTACTTCACCATTTCATCCTGTGACACATTTGTGTGAACTGTTGTCATAATAAGCGTAGGAATTCTTGAGTTACAAGAGGACAAAAATGTTTTGTGGGGTCAGACCTTCGTGCCTTGACCTCATCCCTGATTCCAAGTAGACGTTTGTGCCACATTAAAATAAAAGTCCCTCAAGGGGTTCCTGAGATATTGTTTAACAAAATAATAATACATAATACAAAGTCTCACACAACTTGTGCATCTGTTTTTCCAGTCATATGATCAGTGTTTCCCACTAAAACCTCACTATTGAAAACACTTGTGCTACTCGTCCATGAAAGAGAAGTGTTGTCATTGATATACAAATGTAGCACTTCTGCTAGCTTTACTTACTGTTTTCATTTTGTTCCGGTTTGCATTTCTTTTGGTGTTTTTACTTCATGTGACACACAAGTGTAAAGTGAATGTATTGGTACATACTTTCTGGAGCTGTACATTAATTTATTTTCATGCATAAATCTGTTAGTAAGAACAGCAGTGTGTCACGCATATGTACGGCAGGGCTGCTGGGGGAGGTTATGCTGTTGCCATGTCTTGTGCCTTGTAATAAAGTCCTGGTCTGTCCTCGTTATGCGACACAACAAAAGATGAAGTTAAAGAGTGACAGAAATGTAAATTTATTTTGTTCATGTAAATTTACGTATGAGCTATGGAAAGATCTTAATAATTGTATAGTTAATCTAATTTGACTCCTCCCAAAATTCTCTCTCCTCATGTGAATATAAGGGACTGGAAGGTCCTCTATGATGGCAGAGGTGAATGATTTTCAGGTCACAGGAGGAGAGAGGACATGAGTAAGTATACGTTAGCACATTGAAAAGGACCTACAGAGTTAGACTTACTATGTGATCCCAATACATTCATTTTGCATTAGCTTGATTGGTAAAACAAACGCAGCTCCAGCACAAACGTTGAACCAGGCTCAGCTTATGCTGCAACACAAAACAATGTAAGATATCCTATCCACAGATATCCTGACCAACCAGCAGGAGCTGCTAGTGCAGTAAGACTCTTACACTGCTACTGCCAGGATGGAAGCCCCACTGCTGAGAACTGAACCCAGGTGCAAACAGGTACTTTTTTATCTACCACTACTAAAATAACTATTGCCACCTTTAATCCCAACATTTTGGAGATTACATTTAAGAAAAATCTGTGAAGCAGATGGATGGAAGGTGTGGAAGACATTCTATATTGAATCTGATCTTCCTGATTCCCTGACAGTAATAATGAAGACAGAGCTGCGGCTGGAGTAGAGGTGGTATTTCATTCACACTCCAGATACTAAAACTGATACAGGTACTGAAGAGCAGTAGACACAATGACATCACCATTCTCTTTCCCCAGCAGACTTGGCAGAAGTTTTATTTTTTTACTTTCAGGTTTTGTTGCTGCCAGGTCTTGTTTATAGGAAACCTAGACTGGAGACAATCATGACAGAGAAATAAAGTTAACTCCATTAGGGAGTGAGGGAGGCGAAATTAAAAAAGATAGAGACGGAACAAGAGAAAAAGCACAAAAAAGGTTTAGCTCTTTAATGTTGTCTACGTTCGGTTCCTTTTTTTGGATATCTTTTATCTTTTCTCGTACTTGTTTTTCAATTTTCTTTCTTCTTTTCTCTTTGCCCTGTCTCATTGTCTTCTTATTCTCTTTTAATTCTCTTTCTGTCTTTCATGGCTATGTCTCCCTCTCTGTCTCATTTATTCTCAATCTTTCTTCTTAAAAAAGAGGCAGAGACAACAAGGTGGGAAACTAGACGTGGAGAGAATGAAAGAGATAAGTAGCCAGATGGTGAACCTTCTTGCATGGTGTAGCAGTGTGTAATGAAGAGCTGTGTGATCCTTCCCAGCCTTAATGAAGACAGCAAAATATAGATCACAGCTGGCTGTCCACTCTTCTCTCTTTACTCCTAACAACACAAAATCCTCCTGGCTGATATTTTATACTGTATGTACCATAAATCTCAGAGGTTTAATCAATTCCAGAAGTTATTTGGAGGTCAAGAATAAGGCTATACTGGTCAAAATGTGAGTGAAGCATTGCGTATCAAAAACTGTGTTGTGCCGAAAGTTGCCATGAATGCTTGATCTTTTTGTTAAATGAATAAAGGGTTATGAATTAAAACATATTTATATCCTAAAAAGTATGTAAGTAAGTAAGGTATCAAAAGAAAGGTATCAGGTCAATTCTGTTACTGTATTGGCACAAGTACAGAAACATTTGAAATGATACCCACCTGGTCAAGAATTGTAATTTAACTTTTCAAACTGGTGATTTGCTAAATTGGGTTACACAAGTAATCTGTAATGAATGTCTTCATGTGACTTCAGTTGCTGCTGGGAAACATGGGTAGGGCCACCCAATGAAAAGCAATGAAGTGTGCAAACAGGAAGTCAGTAAAGTCCAGGTCAGACTAAAGATTACTACTTGCAATGTGTAGGTCTGCAGTGTCGGTAAAATTGCCAGTTTGCACCAATGAGACAACATGAGACAGTGTATCATCTCCATAGCAATGACTCTCTTTACTTCCGTTCTAACTTCTGACTTTTTCCGTATCTGGATATAATTGGTAGCATTATAAAATATAAATGAGGACAGAGATAGTGAGATACTTTTTACAGCTGAATTCTAGTAGTGATGAAACGGTGAAAGTACTGTTTGATTTCCCTAATTCACTGTTCTTGATCACGGCGCTCCCTCTCCCTAGGCCAGCCAATGGCATCGGTGCCTTCGACATCCAGGAACTGCCTACACACTCCAGTGTAAGGTCTGACAATCGCTCTGAGGATTTCTTCCTGTACCTAACAGCTGTCAGGGTACCCAGACAATACCTGACCCAATGAACCGCTCATGCTGGATAATATTACGGTAAGTGTAACGTTCACAGCAAACCTTCAACACATATGGATGTGCCATTCTGGAGGAGCTGGACTACCTGTGCAACCTGATTGGGCTGCAGGCCTCCTCATGCTACCAGTAGTGACAATGGCACTAGCAAAACACAAAATTAGAGAAGAATCAGTCAGGAAGGATGAGGAGAGAGCAACTGTCTGTGGCCACCACATCAAACCATTCCCATTTTGGGGGTTGTCTTCACTTTGCCTCTTCATTACAACTGTTTCACTTTCATTTGCACCAAAGCAGCTTAAGGTTTAACTGACTGCTGTTATACAGCAGGGACCATTAAGTGTTCCCTTAATTTTTCTAAGTAGTTGTATATATTATTTTATTTTATACTTTCATATATGTATATTATAACCTTAATATTTGAAATTCTGTGCTATATTGAGTCTTAAGCCTAGTTCAGAACAAAGATTTGCGACGAGTTGAAACTTGCAACTAATTACAATGAGCAGGTGTGCAACATACCTACCAGTGAGACGAGGTGAGACGGTGTATCATCTCCATAGCAATGGCTCTCTGTAATTCCGTTCTAACATCCGACTTTTCAGGCTTTTCTTTGTACCCGGATATAATTTGTAGCATTATAAAATATAAATTAGGACAGAGATATTGAGATACTTTTTACAGCTGCATTTCTACTTGTGAAACTGCAAAAACTATTTTATTTCCCTGATTCACTGGTTTGTTCTGGATTATGGCGCTCCCTCTTCTTATTGATTTCATTGCTTGCTCGACCCTCTCTCTTTCTCTCTCTTACATGCTTGTTGAGCCTTTTCAACCAACTGACGGTTTTTAAGTGACTTGACAAGCGGACTTTGCTAAGACTTAATTGGCTGTTGAAACAGGTGACATGTCTTACGTTCTTAAACCAGCTGTTGGTGATTTGACAAGTTGAGTTGCAGGCGACAACATCAGCCGATTTGAGTCCAGGCAGGTCAGTCCACACCGCTGCAACTTTTACCTGCAGCGTTGCCAATCTTTTGTCTGAACTGGGATCTAGATTCTCATTATTTTTTTACTCTTGTGACTTTCTTTTTTCTGATTTTACTTAATACTAGACACTGGAAACATTCTGTGTTCCTCTTTAAACTACAGTTGTGTCAATACATCACCCTACAGACTTATGGTTCAGTCCTCTGAGACTGAGTTGTGTCAGCAAGCTTTATTCATATTTGCTTTGGAGGGATTACACAAGTCTGTGCGCCCTAGGTGGTCTCATGGGAGGGCGTATAAATAGCACGCCACTTTTCATGACTTTCATGACTTTTCGCGTGCATGTCTATGCATATTAAGCTTTTTGCGTGTCATTTAACGCCCGTAGTTCCCCAGGGTTAGGGTTAGGGGTTAGGGTTAGGGTTAGGGCATTTCACGCCCGTTATTTCAGCCATCCTTCACATGAAATATTGATTTAAAAACAACCCTCTGACAGAAAGCTCCACCACTTGCATTGATGGCGTTGTCATTTCACGCACAAATGTCATGGGAAAACCCACGTGTTCGTATTTCTCCGCCACCTTGTGGAGAAATACGAACACGTGGGTTTTCCCTCAATGACATTTGTGCGTGAAATGACAACGCCCTCTCTGCACTATACAAGTCAATTGAGACTACATGGCGTGACATGACACGCAAAAATCATGACATGCGTTGTAATTATACGCAAGATGGCTTGAGAGAAATAGCGTGTCATTCACACGCCTTTTGGTGAGACCAGGCTGGTGCGCCAAGACTTTCTTTTAGGATGCAGGGAAAACCCCAGCATGTATTATTCTGCTCTGGAGGGAGACAGCAGAGGGGAATAAAGAGATGGAGAGACAAAGCAAACACAGAGAGAGAGAATAAAGACAGAGAGAGACAATAGAAAGAGGGAGATGAGATGATTCTCTGAAGACTGGGCTTTGTAGCCTCTGTGGTAGTAATTTCATCCACAGTGCTCCTCTTTAATTGTCTGTCTTTGACAGATTCTGTCTTTCTGGCCTGTGTGAAATCTCAGACACTTGTGACCACACAAATGATCCATCTGCACAGAATCTCACCATTATGTGGTGTCCTTTCAATAATTACATATTGGCCCACAGTCATGGTCAAAACAAGAGCCCATTTGCTCTATTGCCATTACTGCTTTATTCCATCTGCTTTTAAGTATTTTGGGAAGTTTTAACCATCTCAAGCAAAATATGAAAATAAATCAAATACAGACAATGTGGGAATAAATGTGTCACTAGTTGGCCCCAGGGGGACTGCATCATTCAGGTTCATCAGCGTCCCGTCCTTACTGTAAACAGCTTGGGCGGTTCCCGTTTCACCCTCCTGAGGTGTCGAATGGTTTTCCAGAAGCACCTTGGTGCTGCCCGAAAGTCCTTCTCCAAGTCTTCTCTGAACTTCTCCCACACCCGCTGCTTTGCCTCTGCCTCCGGTTCAATGCCCCCAACCTCCACAGGGATGCCAGAGGTGTGAGTTGAGATCTCTAGGACAAGGGCCTCCTCCAGACATTCCCAGTTCACCTGCACTACTCGTTTGGGCTTACCTGGTCTGTCCAGAATCTTCCCCCATCCTCTGACCCAACTCATCACCAGATGGTGATCAGTTGACAGCTCTGCCCCTCTCTTCACTCGAGTGTCCAAAACATACGGCCTCAGATCAGATGATACGATCACAAAATTGATCATCGACCTTTGGCTTATAACTGACGAACACTCGGATTTAGATCAGGGAGGTCGTTCCTCCCAATCACGCCTCTCCGGGTGTCTCCATCATTGTGCAAGTGGGCGTTGAAGTCTCCCAGCAGAACTATGGAGTCCCCTACTGGAGCCCCATGCAGGACTCCATTCAGGGTTGCCAAGAAGGCCGAATACTCTGAACGGTTGTTCTGTGCATATGTACAAACAACAGTCAGAGTTTTTCCCCCTACCACCTGCAGGCGTAAAGACACGACCCTCTCATCAACCGGGGTAAACTCCAGCACCGCGGCGCTCAGCCTCACACCCTGGGCAACTCCAGAGAAGAATAGGGTCCAACCCCTATCCAGGAGTAGCGAGACTGTCTGCAAAGGTAAGCCCAACCAGATCTAACTGGTAGCGCTCCACCTCCCGCACAAGCTCCGGCTCCTTCCCCCACAGAGGGGTGACATTCCACGTCCCCAGAGCCAGTCTCTGCTGCCCGTGTCTGGTTCGTCGAGGCCCCTCACCTTCACTGCCACCCGTGCAGCAGAGCACCTGACCCCAGCAGTTCCTCCTGTGAGTGGTGGGCCCACAGGATGGAGAGGGGGTGATGGTATAATTTGTATAGAGCTTGGCGGTTGTGTTGGCTGCACATAGCATGCTGTTTGCCATATTAGTCTGAGCAGCATGCATTAGAATGAATTACAATAAATTTCTACATTTTCCTTGCTCTGAGTAAGTTTGCTAGTCGCTTTTTAGAAATAAAGTTGCTAAAGTGTCTGAAGAGACCCTAAATCTAGCGATAAAGTTGCCAAGTTGTCAACACAGCTAAGATTGCGCTGTGTGCATGTTTTAGTTTTCACAGCATCTGAAAAACCATCATGAGTTTGATATGCAATTTTCACACACATATACTATGACTGTAAGTGTTCATATCCCTTTTTTACATGTTCTCTGCTTCTGCTTTCCCTTGTTCACACATCAATAATTCATTTCTTGCTGTAAAACCTGTGAGGAAACCAAACTATATATCTTTGTTTTTAATGTTGATAAACATGACAAGAAATGTCTGTACCTCTGCCAAATATGAAAGTATTGGTCCCCAGTGCGGCTTAATTCTCCAATTAAGCAGTTTGTGTTTGAACGGTGAGTGATGTTTGGCGCTGTAAACTTTGCACCAATAGTAACTGGGAGCAGAGTACGGCAGAGGAATTCAGACCTTCATAGTTAATAATAACACATATAAGGGGTCTTCAGACCCTGTAAAAAAAATCTGTGGTGGAATTGGACAGTATCCAGCAATGCTGCAATTTATTTGTTCAAATTTTCAGACATCTGTCTCAGAGATTACACCACCACAATATAATAGAGGTGAATGGAATTGTGTTTGTGGTGCTCACAGCATAGAAACCAAACCATCGTATTGTTGTGGACGCAGACATTTCAGGGACAGATACCTCAAAACCTGAGCAAATGAATCCAAATGTAACTACACTGCATCTGCATGGCTGGATAACACCAGAGAAAGCCGAAGCATTTTTATTTTAGTAATTTGGATGAACTGACCTTTTAGACAATTTTCTTTTAAATTTCTTTCACAACTCGGTCATGCTTGTTGCAGCTTGCCTACAATACCAAATAGTCAGCTAACAGGCATATGTCCTAATACTGGCGATATGGAATGGAACAGTAATAGGATATCACTGTGTGACAGCAGATTGCATGACCGTGTGTGTGTGTGAAGAGATATTGGTGCAGATGGATAATAAAGCAATCTGTTTCTGGATCTTGTAATTTAAAGCGCCCCTCACCCCCCAGCGATCCCTCCACAGCTCATCTCCCATCTCATCTCCACCAAAATAAGATTGGAGAAAGGGTTACGGCTAGAGGGTACGGCTGCCTCCCGTATGTGTGTGCATGTGCGTGTGGCTATGCACGCCAACGCTTGTATTTTTGCCTTTTGGAGGGAGTTTTCTTTCCTTCTTTCTTCCTCTATCTCACACACACACAAGGCAATCCTTCTCCTCATTATCATACATTAACATTATCACTCCTACTTTCTGCTTTATTTGACTTCCACTCAACCAATCCCGATGTGTGACCAGCATATGTCCAGCCATCTAAAATTACTTATCGATTCTAGCTGTCCCTTTTCTCCTTACGGTCCTTCCTCAATTTGTTCACCTGTTACTTTGGGGTGTGTTTGCTGGATAGAGGGATAAGGCACTGCGTTGTGGTACACAGGGTATGCAAGAGGTCGGGGGAGAGGAGGGGACAGCTAATGCCAGTATCGCAGGGCACATAGAGACAAACAGAGACAGACAACCATTCAAACTCACACCTACGGGCAATTTAGAGTTATAAATGAACCTAAAACGTGCATGTCTTTGGAAGGAAGCAGGAAAACCCCCACGCAGAGAACGCCCAAGCTCAGATTCGAACCAGCAACCCTCTTGCTGTGAGGCGATAGTGCTAACCACCACACAACTGTACTGCCCTTTGGTGGAAACCTCATATCAAATATGTGTAAGCAAAGCTGTGGAGGAGCGTTCCAGTTCTGGGAACAACAAGACACATTCTGGATCATAAAGCATTGAACACTCAGTGTTCAATTGTAAGGTTGTATCTGAATTGAACAGAGGAGTTATTGGGAAACACCTACAATAATTATGCATTCTACAAAAAAGAGTCATAATGATAGTTAATAATAGTAAATAATGTTGGATTTCTGGAGCACACTAACAATCTGCTGCTCAAAGTCACATGCATTGGAATTCAGGGATTTAGTGGAATTTATGATCGCACAAGCAATGTACAAAGCAAGAAATAATTAACTTCCTGGCAATATGCAAACTATTTTAACGGTTAAATTGTTTACTAGAGCACACTTTTTTTTTGATCAATCCTCTTATATTTGCTCCCAAAGTACATCCTGTCCCTAAAATTGATTCATTTTTCATATTGCAGAAAAAAATATTGTATATATATATATATATATATTGGTTTTTTTTTACAATATCTCTATATGTACACGTTTTACAAGCAAGAAACATGGTTTCTCAGACAGGTTATGAGTTACTGGTTGCATATTTTTGAAAGTCAGGCTAGTTGTTACCCTCTGCTTCTACTACTCTATATGATGTACTAACCAACACATACTTTGTTGTACACATATATAATGACAGTGAAGTTGTGGTATCAATCTTTTTTCCTTGAAAGAAAGCGAATATGAACATTGTCCAAACTGTAGAACTATTCCTCTAGACCAGTGGTTCCCAACCTTTTTCTTAAGGGACCCATATTTTTACCATTGTAAACGTTGGTGACCCCCCCCCCCCCCATGAAAATAAAAATAAAATAAGGAACATCATAACTTCTTTTACATTAAATACTTTATATTTCAGTTATTTAATAACAGCATGGGACAATGAGGAGAACCTGTGTATGATTACAACATATTTCTTCAGAACTTGTACTTTAAAAAAAAACTTTTTCTTTAACATATTTCAATATATTACCTGCTTACATGAATTTGAAAAACAGCTTCAGAACTTGTACTTTTAAAAGTACAAGTTCTTTTTTCAAATTCATTTAAGCAGGTAACATATTGAAATATAATAAAGAAAATTAATATATAATATATAATATATATTATACACCAACTCTGTTCCTCGTGATGTAGGCCTATAACTAACATTTGAAATACACGAATAAATGTTTAATGTGGCCCTTGGATTTAGTTGATTTTGTCACGTATATGAATTAAATGCTTAGCCTACTCATTTATTTAACATTTTAATTACATTAAAATTATTAAACCCCTTAAAATCAAGAGGGCTTCGCGACCCCCCCTGGATCTTTGACGCCCCCCATGGGGGGTCGGGCCCCTCAGGTTGGGAACCACTGCTCTAGACAATAGAAGCTACCCATTTCTAACAAGTGAATAAAACATATTATTTAGAGTTTTGGATAGAGAGCTGCATTTAAAGCTGTATTATGTATAAATCCTGTCAAAGTCCTCAACCCCTCTTGATGTCTTGTATCAGGTGGAAATAAGTCAAGATGGCATTTGTTGCATCTGCAGGTCAAGCTGGATTGTTTTATGCACATGTCTGTGTAATTAACTCTGACATATGTGGCATCTCCAGTGATTGGAAGTTCAGAGGATTTCAACAACCCTCTGTCACATAACATGTGTTCTGTGTTATAAATCATAATTTAAGGCAGGACAGGAAAGAAGTGGCATGGCTTATTATAAACCAAAATAGTGTGACTTACAACCAAAACACACAACAATGATCAAATAACCTATACAATAAATGGAGGCCTATAAAGAAAATGTCATACCTTGGTTGGTGTCGAAAATGTTGATGTTCTTGGTGAACTTGGAGCTCTGGTGTCCTCCTCCCTGCCGCAGTCCTCCAAGCAGACACAACCTCCCACTTATGTCCCATACCACGC
Source organism: Echiichthys vipera (assembly GCF_963691815.1). Classification (NCBI taxonomy): domain Eukaryota; kingdom Metazoa; phylum Chordata; class Actinopteri; order Perciformes; family Trachinidae; genus Echiichthys; species Echiichthys vipera. The sequence continues at coordinate 10,595,002 of NC_139825.1, read as the reverse complement.
CCCCATACGAACGTTTACAAGGCATGATGGGTAGCGTAGTCCAAGAACGCGCCTCTGCGTCATATACCTCGAAGGCCTTCACTGGTCGCTTACATTGGCGACCGCCTAAAAGTCAAATCATATCCCTGACATTAAAATCAAGTTCAGAAAGAATGACGACACACAACACACATGACCAAACACATGTTCTCCTCGGTTTCGCCTGGCAGATGGTGGAGCTAATTATGAAGTAACGAGCCTTTCAGTGACAGTCATTTAGTTATTTAATGTAGAGTTATAATCCGTAAGATTTTCATGTAGTTAATTGTCTGTTAAGTTTCTATCTATCAAAGAGTGAGTTAAGACAATAGAAATTGATCATATGACCCACTAAGGAAAGCACTTGTAGTTGCCTCTTTGCAAAATACCATCTGTGTGTCTGTGGTGACATTCCCTCGCTATACTCAAATGCAATAGAAACTTATCTCAATTCTTATGGATTTCAACTTTAAAACAGAATGCGTTACAGTACTAGTTAAACGCATGTAGTGTCTAACACACACACACACGCGCGCGCGCGCACGCACGCACGCACGCACGCACGCACGCACGCACACACACACACACGTCTGTTCTAACCTGCAACGTAGAGCTTGTTTGCTAGCAGGTGTGTGCTGGCATCGTAGCGTGGGGTCGGCATGGGAGGAAGTAGCGCCCACACATCCTTCCGATGGTCATACTGCTGCAGGATGCTACGAGGGAGCAGATCCGCACCCATCCCCCCCACAGCCAGAGCCCGGCCATCTACACGCACACACGCACACGCACACGCACACACACACACACACACACACACACACACACACACACACACACACACACACACACACACACACACACACACACAAACAAACACACAAAGCCATGTCCATCTGAGCACTTTTATTTATTTATAATGTATCAGGTTAGGGTAGTCAGAACCTGCTCAACAAAAAATCTGCTTGTGAAAGCAGAAGATGGAAACACCTCATTGGCACTATATTTTATGAAGTACTAAAAATCTGCACAGCCAGAGAGTTGGCTGAGAAGTTTGTGACTGAGCAAGAGACTGTGACATACATGAGAAAGACAGGGAGTACAGCAGCAGAATAATAAAAGTAAAGAGTCCACGTTTTGGCACTTTGGCATGACACCTCTCGCATAAGAATGGGGGTGGGTTAGATTGTTGACACAATGGATAATACTTCACAGCATTAACCATCAGAAAGAAGAGAATAAGAGCAGCAGCAAAAAAATCTGCATTACATTATTTTCTTTATTCAAGTGCTTCTATATAAATTATACAAATGTACTCCTCACCTTGATGCATATATTTTAATACAAATAACAAATAACAAAAGAGAGACGAAAAGTTCCTCAAATACTTTACATTCATTTTGGGGAACAGAAAAGCTCATTATCTTCTATCTGGAAAATAATGATCCTACAAATGTCAATAAAAATGGCATCATTTAGTCAAATCACCGACTGGCAATCCATTCAAAAACACTGTTATTTGTTTAAATTTGGTCCTATTGATTATTTTGTCGATTTGTCTCTTTTTCAGCAGCCGGGGAGGAGTTTGGGAATGACACAGCGTGCTAAAGGCAGAGGCCTGATGACTGGTCAGAGATGGAGAGATGCGCCTATATGCCGCCAATAAGTCTGTGTGTATACAGCATTTATCCTTGTTCCAGCAGACGCTGACAGATGCAGCGCAATACTGAGCACAAAGTCACTAGAGGCTGAAGAGAAACTCTCTGAAATTATCAAAATGTGAGGATACATTTGAGTATCACATTGACAACCAATTGTCAAACTTTCCAAAGACTTGTTGGTTACAATAAAGTATATTCAGCTGTTGTCAGGGGTGGCCATGTGGAAAATGTTAACATATCACCTAACTATTGTAAACTGGTGCTAACGTTAGCTGGGTGTAGCGATCTGGATGTGTTGGACCTGTTCTGTTCAGCTCTAGTTTCATATTACCAGACCTGTCTCCACAGCACTGGAATAATGGTCTGGCTGCATAAGTTAAAATTCAGGTCACTCACTCACTCATCACTTATCTTCAACTGCTTATCCTGGCACCTCCCACCTCTCCACCCTGTGGGCCCACCACTCACAGGAGGAACCGCTGGGGACCCGGGCCACAGAGGCTGGCTCTGGGGACGTAGAATGTCACCTCTCTTTGGGGGAAGGAGCCGAAGCTTGTGCAGGAGGTGAAGCGCTACCAGTTAGATCTAGTGGGGCTTACCTCCACGCACAACCTCGGTTCTGGAACCGTACTCTTGGATAGGGGTTGGATAGGGATACTCAAAAAACCCCGGCTGTTGTTTGTGCATATGCCCCAAACAGCAGTTCGAGTATTTGGCCTTTGACAAGCCCGAAGGGCTGCAGCCTCGGCCATTTCAGAGGCAAAGCAGCGGGTGTGGGAGAAGTTCGGAGAATTCACGGAGAAGGACTTTCGGTCGGCACCAAAGTGCTTCTGGAAAACCATTCAGCACCTCAGGAGGGAGAAACGGGGAAACGTCCAAGCTTTTTACAATAAGGGCGAGAAGCTAGTGACCCCAGCTGATGAGGTAACCGGGCGCTGGAAGGAGCACTTTGAGGAACTCCTTAATCCTACTAACACGCCCTCCTTTGTAGAGGCAGAGCTGGAGGCTGATGGGAGATCTCTCTCCTTGGCTCTCGGTGAAGGCGGTCGCCTCTTTCTAGCTCTCCTCCCTTATCTTCCCTGCTTTGCTTCTTTGTCTTGTCTCGTACTTTGGAGCCTTTCTCTACATTGCTCTCCAACTTAAATCCAACTTAAATCATGGAATTCTTTTCGTGGAGGACATTGAGGATATCTACATATTCGGAACCATGATAACCGGCTTTCTGCTGATTGGAATAAGCACTGCCCTGGTGTATCGGAAAATACAGAAGTCGGTGGCAGCAGTCAACAGCCCCGTGGAGCTGCCCGGCACAATTAATGGATGGAGTGGAGCTGTTCAGCGCTCAGACTGTGGTTCTTAACTGCTATCTGGATAACACCTTGGATAAAGCTGTGAACACTTTAACGGTGATTTTACACCATGCCTTGGGTACCATCTCGGAGCGAGCTGTAGTGCACAGACGCAGGTTATTGAACACCGAATGGGAAAGATCTTGGAGAAGTTAACTGCTTTGCAGAGGCGTATGGATCATATTGGTGACCAAGACAGACATTCAGAGTAGTCGTGTCTATTGAAATACGACTGCTCGCCCTAACCATAATAAACCATAATAAACAGCCAAAGTTGCTGCTGGAATAACTCCTCCAGGTGAATGCTGCTGTGTGACGCTCTGCACATCCTTGGGACACAGGCTGATGTCAAACATGCATCCATGGTCACTTACATAAATATATGCAACACAACCCCTTCACCCATCCCCCATCCCACACCTTCGCAACTGTGTTGGAAACCTCACTGACCTTTTCCACTCACCCAATATGCAATCTGTTTCTAGTTTTCTGTTTTCTGTTCTGTTTTTTTTTCTTCCAAATCCCGCACTGTGCTTCCCACAGGACCGCAGTGTGGGGAGTGCTTTTTTTGATCCTCCCCCCAATTTCTGTACGATCAAAGCGAGAGCTGTGTCCAGATCCTCAGCAGTAAGTCGGATTCGTTCCCCGTGGGGGTTGGCCTCAGCCAGGGTTGAGCTTTGCCACCAATACTGTTTGTGATTTTCATGGACAGGATATCGAGGCGCAGTCGTGGTGGGGAGGGGTTGCAGTTCGGCTGAGGATCTCGTCTCTGCTTTTTGCAGATGACTTGTCCTGATGGGCATCGTCGGTCAGTGACCTTCAGCACTCACTGGATCGGTTCGCAGCCGAGTGTGAAACGGTTGGGATGAGGATCAGCACCTCTAAATCTGAGGCCATGGCTCTCATCAGGAAACCGGTGGATTGCTTACTCCAGGTAGGGAATGAGTCCTTACCCCAAGTGAAGGAGTTCAAGTATTAAGGTAAAGGGCAAAAAATGTTATTGTATTTGTTTATACTAGTCATTTCACAAAATGAGGGTTGGGACCCAAGATGGGTCGCAGATCCATTTTTATTCAAAGCCAATCAGCAGAGTAAAATGCATTACAATGCTTTAAAAGCTGAATTAATTTTCCTAATTAAAACAGAAAAAGAGCCTTCTTTTTTGCTATGCTGGTATATTCAGGTCAGATGCTGTGGGCGGGGCTGTTCAAATCCCTTCCTCTCTCTTCGACAATGTCTGGCATCATGTCACTTTTTAAGCTAGACTAGGTTAGCGCTCACTACTGCAGTAACCTTGATAGACAACTAGCAGACTAATGTCTGTGTCAGCCACACACTCACAAGCTTTACATGATGTTTTACTGATCATATGTAGGGATGGAAATCAAGAACTGGTTCCAGCTGGATATAATCCCCAAACACAGGAAAACAGAAGATACTTTCTTATATATAACAATAATAATAACAGCATCCTAAAATAAAGCTAAACCACTGGGCCTCCACTTCCTCTAAAGATGGGAGTACATGACAGCTATTCTGTTGGTTCTTGCATACGACAAAAGGGCAGGTCCCGGTGGCTAACTGCTAGTCTCTGCGCGGGTCCTCACAGCACTGTTTGAGGGCATGCCTAACTAGCAGGCGTGCAGAGCCTGGCATTCTGGTGCAAGGAATGACATACTATATTCACCAAAGTAAATGCGAAAATGCTATCAAAGTGTTTCGGGCAGGTAAAGAGAAGGTCACAGTAGAGCAGTAGCAGCCAACGATTGAGAGTAGTAGAGCCCTGCACCCCCGCGTAGCCTGATGTGTGGATGGAAGTGTAGCGAACAAAGAGCAAACTGCGTACCAAACGACAAAATGAAACCGAAGCTTGCAGACTTCCTCCTGTCATTCACATGCCAAGTGTAGGATACACACAGGTTAATAATGAACATGCACACGCATTTAAAAAGACACCATCCAGGTGTTACTATCACCGTTGCTGTGAAAACCCAGCTCCCAACACTATTTCAACGAACGGGCAGATGCCATAACCTTAGTTAATGCTGTAGTTGCAATTATATAATCAGCATTGCAGTAGTAGTTTTTTATATATTATACAATATATTTGTATATTTCAAACTGACAGACAAAACAGTTTAACTTTGTGTTTAATTGTTTACTAATTCATTCTGACAACCAAGCAGTTTGGTCGTATCGTGACTTCAAAACCATATACTGAACCACAACTTTAGTATACCGTTATGCCCCTTACTGCTTATTATGATATGGTTCATACCTTTCACAGTGATGGATACACCCATCAAGGCCTCCCGCAGAGCACTCCTCTTCCTCCACTTCCCTTCCTCTGTGTTGTACATCTCCACTACCTTCAGGGGACTCTGGTCCTCTCCCACTCCTCCCACCACCAGGATTTGTTTTCCCAGCACTGCCACAGCTGCCCCGGCCCGAGGGGTGGGCATGGGAGACAAGCTCATCCAGCGGTCCCCCTGCAAACAGACACAAGCAGCCGCATTCAGGCAAAGCAGCTAAAGACAAACAAAAAGTTCACTGTGTGTTGGAGGTTGAACTTTTCCTGTAGTTTTTTTTATCTTATTTGGTGCACCTCCTCAGTGCAGGGATATGTCTTATATAGAGAGCTAATTTATTTCTAGGGGCCTGAGTGTAATTTATGTTTTAACAAATCATGATACATTTGCACATTGGAAATTGAAATGCAACTGTACAGATAGCACCTATTTACCACTTTTCAGTGCATTCAGTGCACTGGGACAATGTAAAAGATTATATATGTAACATTTTTCATGACACATTTAAGTGTATGTGTGAATCTGTATTAGTTTTTTGAAAATATTTTAAAATTATGTCTTACCAACTGAGTGTTGCTCTGATTTTACCAGTAATAGTTCTTGTGACTAACAGTGTCCATAATGCATTTGTTGGGTACCTCGGGTGAGTAGAGCTCCAGGGCCGGACAGGGCCTCCCAGCAGCATCGCAGCCCCCTAGCAAATACATCTGCCCCCCGACCTCAGACAGAGTGTGGTAGACGCGGCCACTGGGCAGTCGTGCCAGGCTCTGCCAGTGAAACTCGCGGGCTGAAGGTATTGCCATGGCCTCAGCACCCCTGAGAAGACTCACCGAGGCAGGGAGGGAGGAGGGCAGAATCAAGTAAGATTTGGAGGTGGATTGGTCAGGGGGGAGCTAAGAAGATGGAGGTGTTGGAGAGCTCAGAGACTGGAGTCAGGGCTCCAGGTGAGGGGGAGGCTCTTTATTAGAGAGGTGAAGTGGAGTTGAGCAGTAGGAGTGTCGGATCAGTTAAAGGCCAGGCTGAACTCTCCTGGGGATGGTCCACTGCCTCATGCAGGGCCCTGGAGAAGATATGAGGTATAAATGAATTTAGCAGTACAATAGACAGAGCAGAGCAATGAAAAAGTGAACACACGGAGAGCAGTGGTTGAGTAGAGTTACAAGAGTGGACATTTGCAGTAGCGTAGAAGGTTCTACCACTCAGCAACAAGTTCAAGTCAAGTTAAGAGGAAGATGTTAAAAATGCATTGGTCATAGGAAATGCATGTTATAGCTTCTAAGTATTTTCACTTTACATTGATGATAATGGATGGCTGATCATTGACTCGATCCAGATAAGATAGTTATGTATTAATCCCCCAACGGTGCATTTTCAAGATCTACTGTATGTACCATTACCACAGACAATGCAAAATAATGGATGTAACCCCCATGTGGAGCTGCTACACAAGTGATGATATAATAGCGCTGCACTAAGCTAAACGGGAGGTACTTGTACTTAACTTGAATATTTCTATTTTATGCTGCTTTGAACTTCTAGTATATCATACTTCTAAAATTGTACATTCCTGCACAAAAATTCTCTGACAGCGGTCCCACAATGACAAATTTTTTAATCAATTAGAGGATCCAAAGAAAATTAAGTGACAACTATTTCGATCATCAATTCATCAATGTGTGAAGATTTCATGCACAGCACAGGGAGCAATTTGAGGGTTCATAATCTTGCCCAAGGACACTTCGACATGTGGACCAGAGGAGCCAGGGATTGAACAGCTGATCTTTGGTATCACCCCCTGACCCACAGCCGCACAGCCACCACTATACATCACCCCTATATTCAAGATTCAAGATTCAAGATTCAAGAAGCTTTATTTATCCCGAGGGAAATTATTTTGCAACAGTTTCAATACAAAGGCGGAAAAGGTTCAGAGTAACAATAAGCATAAACATAAATCAAATGTATATAGAGCCCCATCCGACAGCCACAGTTAATAAAGTTAATAGTTGCTTTGGCGATTTAGATTGAACATGCAAAACATGATGAGCGGATTTAAATGCCACATTGCTTTTGATTCAATATATATTTTTAGAGGACCAATGGACCAAAGCCATATACCACAGTTTTGCTAGACTAAGCTAGTTTGATGCAAATACACAAAATTTGAGACGGAATTACATACAAACAATACAATATATACAAACAAATGCTTGGCCTTGATATTGCAGCCTGCAGCTTTCTCAAGAACTTCACACTCAACTAGGGGTGGGGAATATGATGATATTACATCATGAAGGATTAGAACATGTTGACGATCTGCCAAAGTAGAGAGATCGTGGTATCGTCTATAGGGCACATTCTATCCACTGCTGTTCTTTGCTCTGCACAGACGCATCCTTAGCCAAATCCCACTATTGGCTAGTCTGCCTTGTGCCCGCCCTAAAAACACGCTGATCAACCAATCATAGTGAACCCCAGGCAGTGACGAGGATTTCTCACCCCCCATCATGTTTGATTCAGAGAGTAGTGGGAAGTGATGGCTGAAAAAATGAAAATGAAACTACTGTGTCCTAACAGCGCGCAAGCACCAGACTATCGTGTCGCATCAATCCTGTGTCCATTGGCACAAGTTGGCAAAATTGCACAAACTGAAATCTGTTCAGAAAGCAAGCAAAACAGTTACGGTAGATAAGGGTTCCGTCTCAATACATCACACTGTGTGTACATAACACACTACTAATAAATATGTTCTGTAGATCTGAGGAGTTTGCACTTGACATTGCACTTCCTTGGGTCCTCAGCAATACACCTGACAACAGTGTTAAGCATGACCGCACTGAAACAGTGGCATTCATTGAATGTATCATATTTTTGGTAAATGGTGAACTGAACGTATGCGTTACAACTATTGAGCGTGAACACTCTTCCGAGTGAACATTGCTCATGCAACTTGCAATTCAGACACAGTCAAAGTCAAAGTCAAAGTCAGCTTTATTATCAATTCTGCAATATGTCCCAGACATAATCTGAAATACGTTTCTCTCTGACCCACGGTGCAATAGTACAAAATATATATGATAAATGAAATAAATTCTAAATAGTGCAAGTATTATCAAATGCAGTTTTATCAACAAATCAGTACTGATTCAAACAGAAAAAGTAATTGATTGTATTAACGAAAGGAAAATTGAAGGACACACACATATAATTGTGCCATTTTAGTAAGATGATTAATTTTAATAATTTTTTAAAAGTTGTAATTTTGCTACTTTAATTAAGTATTGTAAAGATTTTGAATACTTATTCCACAACCCCCTTTTTGCAGTAGATTCATAAAACACGGGACGTGATGTTGAGACTGTCCATTGTGCCAATAGATGGTGTGCACTCACATGAGATTTGCAATGATAAGAGTGGCATGGGAGATATGTTCCTAAGGGTGGGGTTAGATGTAAAATTTCGGGACACATCCTCAGTAGTGTTCCTTTGAATCGACGGGTGTTTCAGCCTTTAAACACTATACACCCTCATCAAAGGTGGCCAGCTACAGGGTGATCAAGCCTTAGCTTGTGTTCCATGCCCAATCATTAGGAGTAGCCTAGCTGTAAAATGGCTAATATCCCAAGGGACTATGCAAGGCAGGGGCATCCTCTTCCCTGAGCCAAGCCTACAGCTGACCGCATACCTCATGGGCCCTCCTCAGGTTGAAGGGTTGGGATTCGAGCTCTCAGGTCAGGAGGGGGGGTTTCATGTTCTTAGGGCCCAGCAAGGGTCCTTCCGTTTAATCCATAGCCACTGGCTGCCCCTTTCAGCTGCTTCAGAAACTGATCTGATGGTCTCCCGCAGAGCCTGTCCCTGGATTCCAAGTTCCTTCAGCAGCCTGATGGTGGAAGAGGCCACGAACCCTCTACATCCGACTTCAACCGGACTGACTTTTGCATTCCAGCCATGTTGTATTGCGTCTGCTGCTAGCTCCGTGTATCACAGCTTTTTTTCGCTCATAGGCCTCCTCAACAAAGTTCTCCCACGGGACTGTGAGTTCTATGATGAACACAGATATTCGTGAAGGAGACCAGGGTACCATGTCTGGCCTAGAGTTGGTAGTCGCAAACTCAGATGGAAAAATTAGTTGCTGGCCAACATCAACAAGCATTTTCCAGTCCCGGGCCATGGCTGGTCCTCGCCATACCACTGATATGGGTTCTTTGGTGATGGAAGCACATCATATACAGCTCTAATGATGAAACTGATGTTGCTTGCGTCCATTTGCCATAGCTCACTCCAGTTGATCTTTCTCCTCTCCAGGCCTTCCCACCACATCCATTGCCCCTGTTTAGCAAGAGAGACAGCCTTTGTACCTCTCGGAGTCTCCTCCTGCCTGCGCACCTCTTCAACCACCAGTTTTCTACGCTCAGATGTTGATGCCTTGCGCCAAGACAGTTTGCTCGCTGCCAGGCCAAAACCTCCTCTTCCATGCTTGATATGCCTCAGAATGTCTTGGTGTCTCAGGGCAGATGTTGCTTGCTGCACCGCATTGGATGGTGTCCATTTCTGTCCAGTTAGTACAGGAGGTGCAGCACTGCTGATGGTATGGTCTCTGGAATCCTGCAGTCATCTGAAGTCTAACTTTAGAGCACTTGTACTCCTCTGTTAAACTTGTGAGAGCTAGTTTACGGACCCCTTTGCCGTAGAGGCTGATGTTGCTTAGACATCGTGGGACACCGAGCCATTTCTTTGCGCTTGCTGAAATAGTCGCTCCATCTTCTCCACCGATGTTATTGGGACCTCATACATGGTGAGTGGCCACATTACCCTGGGGAGAGGTCCAAACTGTAGACACCAAAGCTTGAGCTTCCCAGGCAGTAGGGTCTTGTTGATCCTCTCCAGACCGTTGACAATGTCCTGCCGTAACTGCAGCACTTGATCTGCTTCCTTGAGGCTTGCACTGTACCATCTACCCAGGCTTTTCACAGGTTGCTCAGACACTGTTGGTATCGGGTCATCGCCAATGCAGAACTTCACATCTTTCAGCTGCCCCTTGACTATGGCAACAATTCGAGATTTGCTTGGCTTGATTTTCATTGTGTTGTGGGTTGTTGTGGTCAGCGTAGTCATGTCATCCATGTACGCTCGGATTGGTGGTAGACGGAGCCCGTTCTTAGTTCGCTCACCGCCCACCACCAATTTCGAGGCCCTGATGATGACTTCCATAGCCATAGTGAAGGCCAGAGGTGAGATTGTATAGCCTGCCATTATGCCTATTTCCAGGCGCTGCCATGTTGTAGTGAAGTCAGGCGTTGTGAAACACAATTGAAGGTCTTGGAAGTAGGCCTTTACCAGCTTAGTGATGGGTTCTGGTACATGGAAAAAGTTGAAGATACTAATAGCAAAGGCACCATTACAAATGCAAGTATAATGTAAACACTCCTAAGCTGACTTGCGGAACTGATGCATCTCACTAGTTTAGCAACCCTCCCCTAATTAAATACAGATCTCAAATCATTGTAAATAATAACCTGATGCTTGTTAAATATGAGGATATGTAACGGGAATACACCGACAGCCTGAACTATAATGTTAATCACTCAAAGTATTGGTTTAATTGATTCTGTTGCCTAAACTTCTTTGAAGATAATCTCCATCATTATTAAAGTCTAATAAAAACAAGCAGTTCAAAGAAACTTAACCTTACATGCCCAACATCCTGTGTTAAACAACACCCGATTTCACTTGTCGCTATGTTGGTCAGATTTGTTTAAACAGAAATGTCTCATTGAAATGAATCATTGAGCCTTGAAACTACTACAAGGTCTCATCTTATAATTTAAACAATAATAATTGATTGCTGATTAATAAACATTGAGCTGGACCGTCTAGTCATGCATTATAATGTAGAAGTCATAAAATACTTTTGCAGTATCTCCCTTTAACACTACATTGCTTTGGCTGTGTGTAACTTTGGATCAAAACATCATCCTTTTCCCTAATCTCCTCAGATAAGTAGCAGCTGTAGACCAGCAGAACTGAACTGACACTGCGTCTTTAATGTTTAAGTTCCCTTCCTCGTTGTAATGGCAGGTGCCGCTGTTGTTTTTTCCTGTGTCATCCCTCAGGAGCTTTGTTTCCTGCATGTAACCCACTTCTCCTGCCTACGTATGGTTTCTAGCAAAGAACAAGGGAGGAAGTCTCTCATTGATGTGGGAGGAAGCATCCAGAATAAACCCATGATGCACTGCAAACTGAATTCTGACTACATCACCTTAAATGCACCCAACCTCAAGTGTCATACAGGGAGGAATAATACTAGTCATAACTGCCAAAGTTAGGTGTGTTTTGAGGAGGTCACAGGGAGGAGTCTTAAGTGAAAATGTAACTGCTGTTAAATGACTCAGCTGTGTTTTAACAGCCTCTTTGCAGTTTATCACTTAAAGCATCACATCTTCTTAACATCTGCCCCCCTACTTCCAAACCTCCACCCCTTCCCCTTTTCTTCTGCCTCTCTATCTCCCTCCATTTTACTGCCAGGCTTTATCTACCTGCCATGCCTTTGATCATCTCACAGGCTGAGGAGTAAAGGACAGAGGGTGAATATGAAGAGACAACTGTCCTTCAAAATAAAATCTCCCCCACTTTAGTGTGCACAGGGAGGTTGCCATAGCAACAGTAAGGCTTTTCCCAAGAGGCACAACTTTTGTTTTTTCATTTCTTGCACACATGATTGTTTATCGCTTGGTTTGATGTTAATAATGGCTTATGAAAAAGGATGAAAAACAAATAAAAGCGGTTGCTTTTCTGTAGGCTGATAGTGGCAGGCGCATGCTTGCTAACAAGGCAGGGTAGTTCTCTCTCGCCCCAGCTCACAGAGTGCATTAATTGCAATCTGTAACCGATTTGGTTCGCCACATCGTTTTTTTTTAATTAACTGCTTGAACAGCTTGAGATCAACAGTGAGCCCATCAGCATCGTCTGAAGTAATTTACAATCAGCATGCCTCCAACTTTAAACTTTTAATTAGGTTGTATAGTTACTCTCCCTACATACAGGGAATGTCTCTAAATGTAAAGCCATAGAAAGCTTAATTTATTAAATGAAACATAATCAAGTGCATGTTAATTTCATGCCATGTCTCAACATTGATTATGTCTTAGTCCTAGTGTCTTATCACCCTTCCGTCAAAGTTACAATCAAAATAAGCATAATTTATGATAAACAGGTTGTAGTGTAGGGGAGGAAAACTCACATTAGGGAATCTGATATTATTCAGTTTTCATGATGTTGTTTTTGGGGGTATCATGAGTAACATTTTCCAAATAAATGTTATGCAGTTCAAATGTAATTGGATTAGTTAAGTTGATAGAATTTAAAGGTAAATTGCAAACTGGTCTTACAACATGGATTTCAGCAGTGGCAGCTGGTGGAATTTAATTCAGGGGGGGGGGGGGGGGGCTGTGTCGTGAATAAAGTTGACTTTATCTCAGAAAAAAATATATAATCTGTTCTGGCAAGACACAGTGAGAAGATTGTGTATCATTATAACATACACTATCTGGTTCCTATCAATAACCTCAAAAACATTGTTTTAAGTTAATGATTGACACATTGTTGTTCCTGAAGTGAACATGACTAAACATAGCTTTTCTTTTAGATGTTTACATATTTCATTTTGCAAATAATTTTTTCTTCAGAAAGATGATTTAGGTCATTTGCTCTAGTATTTATCCAGACTTGATCTGTTATTTTGATTTGGAAAAGGTAGAAATGAAAGCAGGATAGTTCCTGAGCATCACAACAGTTTTTACAAAGCTCTTGTTAAACCATCCATCATATTTTTTCCTCTCTTAATGGTTGTCATGACAACTGTAACATCACGCTTATGCAGTCCAAGTTGTTTAACAAGTTTATCTGATAGTGATCTTTTCTTAAACAGATTTAGTTTGAGAGATCTGATCTGAGAGTTCAGAACACCGACGGCTCCATGTTGTGGTCCCTCCCACTACAAATAGCGTTTCAAATTCCCGTCAAACAAGGCACCAATCAGTCACCCATCAGAAACTCAACAGGTGAGAGTTGGGGAGAGATTAGGGGAGTGGTTTGGGGCGTTATTTTTAGCGAAGTCCATATATTAGTCATAGACTGTATAAAAAAGCCTCTCCGCCGGGGCCCGTTCTCTCAACTTGATCCAATCATATTCGCCTCCAGGAGCCGCCATTTTGTCAGACTTTGACTACTCCTCATTTCCTCTTACCAAAAAAAGGCATTGATGTGACGTTGGGGGGAGGGAGATACGTCCATCTGGGTGACGTTTGCAGAATTAGCCACATTAGCTCACATTAGTTCCACCGCCCAGGAGCTAGGCTAACAGAACACGTTACTAGATAAACAGGAGTGGGAGTCCTGTGTCTCTAGAGGAGACTACACTAGCTATGATATGAAATAAATTTTGAAAAACAAACAAAAAAACACCGGTTCGTCAAGTCGAGTGCAGTCACTCCTGTGTCTGAGATTACACCGGCTCAAAAATGCCAGCATGCCAGCATTTATGATATATGATTCAACACAGTACCATGTTCATAGACTGTAAAACACCCACCCTCATGGCCCAAATCCTCCTGGTGCTCCAGATTAGCATCTAGTGTATGTGCCATCGATAGCAGGCTGTACTGCAAGTCATGGTGCAAGTGCTGCTATTTATTTAGCATAACAAAGTTAATGTTAACACGGTGTATTTCTAAACCATCTGTTGGTTCAGTTGATTGAAGAGCAAACCATCTTGTCACTTATGGTAACACCACCACACGTATGACCACAGTCCAGGTCGAGATGACGGAGTTAGCGTGCTAATCCTGACAACTAGCTTCCGAGGTGAAGGGACGGCCACAGGCTAACTGTCACTCAGAGGCCACACCCCTAATTATTCATAAACTTTAACCTCCAATAAAATAAAACTATCCTGTTAAAAAAATGTTCATCCTCCTAAGTGTTGTCATGGAGATATGACTATAATGTTTATTTTGTAAAGAAGACCTAAAAAGGTTTAATTAGGCTGTGAAAATCAGGGGTCAATGAGAAACTGCTCTAATGTGAAAACTACTCCTACTGGACAGACGGAGAACTGCAGTTTTTGGGACTTCTTTATTGAAGTTGTTGTGGTGGGGGCTTGGTATTAGTCCATAAAGCACAGCAAGCTGCGTGCGCAACCTCTTGATGAGTGTGTATGTGGAAGCGAGGGGTGCTCTGAAAAAGCGTCCTCAATCTCGTCCGAGATCAGTATATTCGCAGGACCAGTTTTCCTCCTTCAAAAGCGGCTCAGCTCAGCTTAGCAGACACAGAGATGAGAGATAACATAAATATTCCAATGCATTCGTTGCTTTTAGGCAATTTTATTGCAGAAAATGCATTATAAGCTACTCACTGACCACACTATTGTAATTAAAGGATAAAAATAATAAATGAATAAAATCAATAATAAGTTAATTAATTTGAACCTAGAGCAGGAGGGGTGGCACCCTAGCACCCTCTATGGGTCAGCCGCCACTGGATTTCAATCATTGTTTAGCAATGGGAGGCAATCACAATCAAGGTTGTGATGCATTATCTGGCGTTAAAGTAACTCTGTCAATTTTATATAGCCAACTCTCCCCTGTAAACCACCATTTACAGGGCAGTGTCTCCAAAAGTCTTATGAGATAGTTAAATATAGACATTGATCTTGAATGGTTAAGGTAACATGGTTTAAATTAGACATCGATCTTGAATGGTTAAGGTTACATGGTTAAGTTAGTAATTGATCTTGAATGGTTAAGGTTACGTGGTTAAAGTTAGACATCGATCTTGAATGGTTAAGGTTACATGATTAAAGTTAGTAATTGATCTTGAATGTTTAAGGTTAGATGGTTAAAGTTAGACATTGATCTTGAATGGGTAAGGTTACAAGGTTAAAGTTAGTAATTGATCTTGAATAGTTAAGGTTGCACAGTTAAAGTTAGACATCGATCTTGAATGATTAAGGTTACATGGCTAAAGTTAGTAATTGATCTTTAATGGTTATGGTTACATGGTTAAAGTTAGGCATTGATCTTGAATGGTTAAGGTTACATAGTTAAAGTTAGGCATTGATCTTAAATGGTTAAGGTTACATGGTAAAAGTTAGACATTGATCTTGGATGGTTAAGGTTACATGGTGAAAGTTAGTAATTGATCTTGAATTAAGGTAAGTTGGTTAAAGTTACACATGGATCTTGAATGGCTAAGATTACATGGTGAAAGTAAGACTTTGATCTTCAATGGTTATGGTTACATGGTTAAAGTTAGAGGATGTTGAATGGTTAAGGTTACATGGTTAAAGTTAGGCATTGATCTTGAATGGCTAAGGTTACATGGTTAAAGTAAGACATTGGTCTTCAATGGTTATGGTTACATGGTTAAAGTTAGAAATTAATCTTGAATGGTAAAGGTTACATGGTTAAAGTTAGTAATTGATCTTGAATGGTTATGGTTACATGGTTAAAGTTAGTAATTGATCTTGAATAGTGAAGGTTACATGGTTAAAGTTAGACATCGATCTTGAATGTTAAAGGTTACATAGTTAAAGTCAGACATTGATCTTGAATGGTTTAGGTTACATGGTTAAAGTTAGTAATTGATCTTGAATGGTTAAGGTTACATAGTTAAAGTTAGACACTGATCTTGAATTGTTAAAGTTACATGGTTAAAGTTAGTAATTGATCTTGAATGTTTAAGGTAAGCTGGTTAAAGTTAGACATCTATATTGAAAGGTTAAGGTTACATGGTTAAAGTTAGTAATTGATCTTGAATGTTTAAGGTTAGCTGGTTAAAGTTAGACATGGATCTTGAATGGCTAAGATTACATGGTTAAAGTAAGACATTGATCTTTAATGGTTATGGTGACATGGTTAAAGTTAGTAATTGATCTTGAATGGTTAAGGTTACATGGTTCAAGTTAGTAATTTATCTTGAATGGTTAAGGTTACATGGTTAAAGTTAGACATTGATATTTAATTGTTAAGGTTACATAGTTAAAGTAAGGCATTGATCTTGAATGGTTAAGGTTACATAGTTAAAGATAGGCATTGATCTTGAATAGTTAAGGTTACCTGGTAAAAGTTAGACATTGATCTTGGATGGTTAAGGTTACCTGGTTAAAGTCAGACATTGATCTTGAATAGTTAAGGTTACATGGTTAAAGTCAGACATTGATCTTGAATGGTTAAAGTTACATGGTAAAAGTTAGACATCAATCTTGAATGGTTAAGGTTACATAGTTAAAGTTAGACATCGATCTTGAATGGTTAAGGTTACATGGTTAAAGTCAGACACTGATCTTGAATGGTTAATTTTACATGGTTAAAGTTAGACATCGATCTTGAATGGTTAAGGTTACATGGTTAAAGTTAGTAATTGATCTTGAATGTTTAAGGTTACATAGTTAAAGGTAGACACTGATCTTGGATGGTTAAGGTTACATGGTTAAAGTTAGTAATTGATCTTGAATGTTTAAGGTAAGCTGGTTAAAGTTAGACATCTATATTGAAAGGTTAAGGTTACATGGTTAAAGTTAGTAATTGATCTTGAATGTTTAAGGTTAGCTGGTTAAAGTTAGACATGGATCTTGAATGGCTAAGATTACATGGTTAAAGTAAGACATTGATCTTTAATGGTTATGGTGACATGGTTAAAGTTAGTAATTGATCTTGAATGGTTAAGGTTACATGGTTCAAGTTAGTCATTTATCTTGAATGGTTAAGGTTACATGGTTAAAGTTAGACATTGATATTTAATTGTTAAGGTTACATAGTTAAAGTAAGGCATTGATCTTGAATGGTTAAGGTTACATAGTTAAAGATAGGCATTGATCTTGAATAGTTAAGGTTACCTGGTAAAAGTTAGACATTGATCTTGGATGGTTAAGGTTACCTGGTTAAAGTCAGACATTGATCTTGAATAGTTAAGGTTACATGGTTAAAGTCAGACATTGATCTTGAATGGTTAAAGTTACATGGTAAAAGTTAGACATCAATCTTGAATGGTTAAGGTTACATAGTTAAAGTTAGACATCGATCTTGAATGGTTAAGGTTACATGGTTAAAGTCAGACACTGATCTTGAATGGTTAATTTTACATGGTTAAAGTTAGACATCGATCTTGAATGGTTAAGGTTACATGGTTAAAGTTAGTAATTGATCTTGAATGTTTAAGGTTACATAGTTAAAGGTAGACACTGATCTTGGATGGTTAAGGTTACATGGTTAAAGTTAGTAATTGATCTTGAATGTTTAAGGTTAGCTGGTTAAAGTTAGTAATTGATCTTGAAGGGTTAAGGTTACATGGTTAAAGTTAGTAATTGATCTTGAATGTTAAAGGTTAGCTGGTTAAAGTTGGTTATTGATCTTTAATGGTTAAGGTTACATAGTTAAAGTTAGGCATTGATCTTGAATGGTTAAGGTTACATAGTTAAAGTTAGGCATTGATCTTGAATGGTTAAGGTTACCTGGTTAAAGAAAGAGATTGATCTTGAATGTTTAAGGTTAGCTGGTTAAAGTTAGACATGGATCTTGAATGGCTAAGATTACATGGTTAAAGTTAGATATTGATCTTGAAAAGTTAAGGTTACATGGTTAAATTAGGGCATTGATCTTGAATGGTTAAGGTTACATAGTTAAAGTTAGGCATTGATCTTGAATGGTTAATGTTACCTGGTTAAAGTTAGACATTGATCTTGGATGGTTAAGGTTACATGGTTAAAGTCACACATTGATCTTGAATGGTTAAGGTTACATGGTTAAAGTCTGACATTGATCCGGAATGGTTAAGGTTACATAGTTCAAGTTGGACACGGATCTTCAATGGTTAAGGTTACATGGTTAAAGTTAGTAATTGATCTTGAATGTTAAAGGTTAGCTGGTTAAAGTTGGTTATTGATCTTTAATGGTTAAGGTTACATAGTTAAAGTTAGGCATTGATCTTGAATGGTTAAGGTTACATAGTTAAAGTTAGGCATTGATCTTGAATGGTTAAGGTTACCTGGTTAAAGAAAGAGATTGATCTTGAATGTTTAAGGTTAGCTGGTTAAAGTTAGACATTGATCTTGAATGGTTAAGGTTACATGGTTAAAGTTAGACAACGATCTTGAATGGTTGAGGTTACATGGTTAAAGTTAGTAATTGATCTTGAATGGTTAAGGTTACATAGTTAAAGTAAGACACTGATATTAAATGGTTAAGATTACATGGTTAATGTCAGACATTGATCTTGAATGGTTAAGGTTACATGGTTAAAGTTAGACATCGATATCGAATGGTTAAGGTTACATGGTTAAAGTTAGTAATTGATCTTGAATGTTTAAGGTTAGCTGGTTAAAGTTAGACATGGATCTTGAATGGCTAAGATTACATGGTTAAAGTAAGACATTGATCTTTAATGGTTATGGTTACATGGTTAAAGTTAGTAATTGATCTTGAATGGTTAAGGTTACATGGTTCAAGTTAGTAATTTATCTTGAATGGTTAAGGTTACATGGTTAAAGTCAGACATTGATCTTGGATGGTTAAGGTTACATGGTTAAAGTCAGACATTGATCTTGAATGGTTAAGGTTACATGGCTAAAGTCAGACATTGATCTTGAATGGTTAAGGTTACATAGTTAAAGTTAGACACTGATCTTGAATGGTTGAGGTTACATGGTTAAAGTTAGTAATTGATCTTGAATGGTTAAGGTTACATAGTTAAAGTAAGACACTGACATGAACCATGTAATCTTAACCATTCAAGATCAGACTTTGATCTTGAATGGTTAAGGTTACATGGTTAAAGTTAGACATCGATATTGAATGGTTAAGGTTACATGGTTAAAGTTAGTAATTGATCTTGAATGTTTAAGGTTAGCTGGTTAAAGTTAGACATGGATCTTGAATGGCTAAGATTACATGGTTAAAGTAAGACATTGATCTTTAATGGTTATGGTTACATGGTTAATGTTAGTAATTGATCTTGAATGGATAAGGTTACATGGTTCAAGTTAGTAATTTATCTTGAATGGTTAAGGTTACATGGTTAAAGTTAGACATTGATATTTAATGGTTAAGGTTACATAGTTAAAGTAAGGCATTGATCTTGAATGGTTAATGTTACATGGTTAAAGATAGGCATTGATCTTGAATAGTTAAGGTTACCTGGTAAAAGTTAGACATTGATCTCGGATGGTTAAGGTTACCTGGTTAAAGTCAGACATTGATCTTGAATGGTTAAGGTTACATGGTTAAAGTCAGACATTGATCTTGAATGGTTAAAGTTACATGGTTAAAGTTAGACATCGATCTTGAATGGTTAAGGTTACATAGTTAAAGTTAGACATCGATCTTGAATGGTTAAGGTTACATGGTTAAAGTCAGACATTGATCTTGAGTGGTTAAAGTTACATGGTTAAAGTTAGTAATTGATCTTTAATGGTTAAGGTTACATAGTTAAAGTTAGGCATTGATCTTGAATGGTTAAGGTTACATAGTTAAAGTTGGGCATTGATCTTGAATGGTTAAGGTTACCTGGTTAAAGTTAGGCATTGATCTTGAATGGTTAAGGTTATCTGGTTAAAGTTAGACATTGATCTTGGATGGTTAAGGTTACATGGTTAAAGTCAGATTTTGATCTTGAATGTTTAAGGTTACATGGCTAAAGTTAGACATTGATCTTGGATGGTTAAGGTAAGATGGTTAAAGTTAGGAATTGATCTTGAATGGCTGAGATTACACGGTTAAATTAAGACATTGATCTTTAATGGTTATGGTTACATGGTTAAAGTTAGGCATTGATCTTGAATGGTTATGGTCACATGGTTAAAGTTAGTAATTGATGTTGAATGGTTAAGGTTACATAGTTAAAGTTAGACACTGATCTTGAATGGTTAAGGTTACATGGTTAAAGTAAGACATTGGTCTTCAATGGTTATGGTTACAAGGTTAAAGTTAGACATTGATCTTGAATGGTAAAGGTTACATGGTTAAAGTCAGACATTAATCTTGAATGGTTAAGGTTACATGGTTAAAGTCAGACATTGATCTTGAATGGTTAAAGTTACATGGTTAAAGTTAGTAATTGATCTTGAATGTTTAAGGTTACATAGTTAAAGTTAGACACTGATCTTGAATGGTTAAAGTTACATGGTTAAAGTTAGTAATTGATCTTGAATGTTAAAGGTTAGCTGGTTAAAGTTGGTAATTGATCTTTAATGGTTAAGGTTACATAGTTAAAGTTAGGCATTGATCTTGAATGGTTAAGGTTACATAGTTAAAGTTAGGCATTGATCTTGAATGGTTAAGGTTACCTGGTTAAAGTTAGGCATTGATCTTGAATGGTTAAGGTTATCTGGTTAAAGTTAGACATTGATCTTGGATGGTTAAGGTTACATGGTTAAAGTCAGATTTTGATCTTGAATGTTTAAGGTTACATGGCTAAAGTTAGACATTGATCTTGGATGGTTAAGGTTAGATGGTTAAAGTAAGGAATTGATCTTGAATGGCTGAGATTACACGGTTAAATTAAGACATTGATCTTTAATGGTTATGGTTACATGGTTAAAGTTAGGCATTGATCTTGAATGGTTATGGTCACATGGTTAAAGTTAGTAATTGATGTTGAATGGTTAAGGTTACATAGTTAAAGTTAGACACTGATCTTGAATGGTTAAGGTTACATGGTTAAAGTCAGACATTGATCTTGAATGGCTAAGGTTACATGGTTAAAGTAAGACATTGGTCTTCAATGGTTATGGTTACAAGGTTAAAGTTAGACATTGATCTTGAATGGTAAAGGTTACATGGTTAAAGTCAGACATTAATCTTGAATGGTTAAGGTTACATGGTTAAAGTTAGACATCGATCTTGAATGGTTAAGGTTACATGGTTAAAGTTAGTAATTGATCTTGAACATTTAAGGTTAGCTGGTTAAAGTTAGTAATTGATCTTGAACGGTTAAGGTTACATGGTTAAAGTCAGACATTAATCTTGAATGGTTAAGGTTACATGGTTAAAGTTAGACATCGATCTTCAGTGGTTACGGTTACATGGTTAAAGTTAGTAATTGATCTTGAATGTTTAAGGTTAGCTGGTTAAAACTGGTAATTGATCTTAAATTGTTAAGGTCACATGGTTAAAGTTAGACAATGATCTTGGATGGTAAAGGTTACACGGTTAAAGTTAGTAATTGATCTTGAATGTTTAAGGTTATCTGGTTAAAGTTAGACATGGATCTTGAATGGCTAAGATTACATGGTGAAAGTAAGACATTGTTCTTTAATGGTTATGGTTACATGGTTAAAGTTAGACATTGATGTTGAATGGTTAAGGTTACATGGCTAAAGTTAGTAATTGATCTTGAAGGTTAAAGGTAAGCTGGTTAAAGTTGGTAATTGATATTTAATGGTTAAGGTTACATAGTTAAAGTCAGGCATTGATCTTGAATGGTTAAGGTTACATAGTTAAAGTTAGGCATTGATCTTGAATGGTTAAGGTTCACTGGATAAAGTTAGACATTGATCTTGGATGGTTAAGTTTAGATGGTTAAAGTTAGTAATTGATCTTGAATGTTTAATGTTCGCTGGTTAAAGTTAGACATGGATCTTGAATGGCTAAGATTACATGGTTAAATTAAGACATTGATCTTTAATGGTTACCGTTACATGGTTAAAGTTAAGCATTGATCTTGAATGGTTAAGGTTACATAGTTAAAGTTAGACACTGATCTTGATTGGTTAAGGTTACATGGTTAAAGTCAGACATTGATCTTGAAGGGTTAAGGTTACATGGTTAAAGTTAGACATTGATCTTGAATGGTTAAGGTTACATGGTTAAAGTTAGACATCGATCTTGAATGGTTAAGGTTACATGGTTAAAGTTAGACATTGATCTTGGATGGTTAAGTTTAGATGGTTAAAGTTAGTAATTGATCTTGAATGTTTAAGGTTCGCTGGTTAAAGTTAGACATGGATCTTGAATGGCTAAGATTACATGGTTAAATTAAGACATTGATCTTTAATGGTTACCGTTATATGGTTAAAGTTAGACATGGATCTTGAATGGCTAAGATTACATGGTTAAATTAAGACATTGATCTTGAATGGTTAAGGTTACATGGTTAAAGTTAAACATCGATCTTGAATGGTTAAGGTTACATGGTTAAAGTTAGACATTGATCATAAATGGTTAAGGTTAGCTGGTTAAAGTTAGTAATTGATCTTGAATGTTTAAGGTTAGCTGGTTAAAGTTGGTAATTGATCTTGAATTGTTAAGGTTACATGGTTAAAGTTAGACAATGATCTTGGATGGTTAAGATTACATGGTGAAAGTAAGACATTGATCTTTAATGGTTATGGTTACATGGTTAAAGTTAGACATTGATGTTGAATGGTTAAGGTTACATGGTTAAAGTTAGACATCGATCTTGAATGGTTAAGGTTAAATGGTTAAAGTTAGACATTGATCTTAAATGGTTAAGGTTAGCTAGTTAAAGTTAGTAATTGATCTTGAATGTTTAAAGTTAGCTGGTTAAAGTTGGTAATTGATCTTGAATTGTTAAGGTTACATGGTTAAAGTTAGACAATGATCTTGGATGGTTAAGACTACATGGTGAAAGTAAGACATTGATCTTTAATGGTTATGGTTACATGGTTAAAGTTAGACATTGATGTTGAATGGTTAAGGTTACATGGTTAAAGTTAGTAATTGATCTTGAATGTTTAAGGTTATCTGGTTAAAGTTAGACATGGATCTTGAATGGCTAAGATTACATGGTGAAAGTAAGGCATTGATCTTGAATGGTTAAGGTTACATGGTTAAAGATAGGCATTGATCTTGAATAGTTAAGGTTACCTGGTAAAAGTTAGGCATTGATCTTGAATGGTTAATGTTACCTGGTTAAAGTTAGACATTGATCTTGGATGGTTAAGGTTACATGGTTAAAGTCACACATTGATCTTGAATGGTTAAGGTTACATGGTTAAAGTCTGACATTGATCTTGAATGGTTAAGGTTACATAGTTCAAGTTGGACACGGTTACATGGTTAAAGTTAGTAATTGATCTTGAATGTTTAAGGTTACATAGTTAAAGTAAGACACTGATATTAAATGGTTAAGATTACATGGTTAATGTCAGACATTGATCTTGAATGGTTAAGGTTACATGGTTAAAGTTAGACATCGATATCGAATGGTTAAGGTTACATGGTTAAAGTTAGTAATTGATCTTGAATGTTTAAGGTTAGCTGGTTAAAGTTAGACATGGATCTTGAATGGCTAAGATTACATGGTTAAAGTAAGACATTGATCTTTAATGGTTATGGTTACATGGTTAAAGTTAGTAATTGATCTTGAATGGTTAAGGTTACATGGTTCAAGTTAGTAATTTATCTTGAATGGTTAAGGTTACATGGTTAAAGTCAGACATTGATCTTGGATGGTTAAGGTTACATGGTTAAAGTCAGACATTGATCTTGAATGGTTAAGGTTACATGGCTAAAGTCAGACATTGATCTTGAATGGTTAAGGTTACATAGTTAAAGTTAGACACTGATCTTGAATGGTTGAGGTTACATGGTTAAAGTTAGTAATTGATCTTGAATGGTTAAGGTTACATAGTTAAAGTAAGACACTGACTTGAACCATGTAATCTTAACCATTCAAGATCAGACATTGATCTTGAATGGTTAAGGTTACATGGTTAAAGTTAGACATCGATATTGAATGGTTAAGGTTACATGGTTAAAGTTAGTAATTGATCTTGAATGTTTAAGGTTAGCTGGTTAAAGTTAGACATGGATCTTGAATGGCTAAGATTACATGGTTAAAGTAAGACATTGATCTTTAATGGTTATGGTTACATGGTTAATGTTAGTAATTGATCTTGAATGGTTAAGGTTACATGGTTCAAGTTAGTAATTTATCTTGAATGGTTAAGGTTACATGGTTAAAGTTAGACATTGATATTTAATGGTTAAGGTTACATAGTTAAAGTAAGGCATTGATCTTGAATGGTTAAGGTTACATGGTTAAAGATAGGCATTGATCTTGAATAGTTAAGGTTACCTGGTAAAAGTTAGACATTGATCTCGGATGGTTAAGGTTACCTGGTTAAATCAGACATTGATCTTGAATGGTTAAGGTTACATGGTTAAAGTCAGACATTGATCTTGAATGGTTAAAGTTACATGGTTAAAGTTAGTAATTGATTTTGAATGTTTAAGGTTACATAGTTAAAGTTAGACACTGATCTTGAATGGTTAAAGTTACATGGTTAAAGTTAGTAATTGATCTTGAATGTTAAAGGTTAGCTGGTTAAAGTTGGTAATTGATCTTTAATGGTTAAGGTTACATAGTTAAAGTTAGGCATTGATCTTGAATGGTTAAGGTTACATAGTTAAAGTTAGGCATTGATCTTGAATGGTTAAGGTTACCTGGTTAAAGTTAGGCATTGATCTTGAATGGTTAAGGTTATCTGGTTAAAGTTAGACATTGATCTTGGATGGTTAAGGTTACATGGTTAAAGTCAGATTTTGATCTTGAATGTTTAAGGTTACATGGCTAAAGTTAGACATTGATCTTGGATGGTTAAGGTAAGATGGTTAAGGTTAGGAATTGATCTTGAATGGCTGAGATTACACAGTTAAATTAAGACATTGATCTTTAATGGTTATGGTTACATGGTTAAAGTTAGGCATTGATGTTGAATGGTTATGGTCACATGGTTAAAGTTAGTAATTGATGTTGAATGGTTAAGGTTACATAGTTAAAGTTAGACACTGATCTTGAATGGTTAAGGTTACATGGTTAAAGTAAGACATTGGTCTTCAATGGTTATGGTTACAAGGTTAAAGTTAGACATTGATCTTGAATGGTAAAGGTTACATGGTTAAAGTCAGACATTAATCTTGAATGGTTAAGGTTACATGGTTAAAGTCAGACATTGATCTTGAATGGTTAAAGTTACATGGTTAAAGTTAGTAATTGATCTTGAATGTTTAAGGTTACATAGTTAAAGTTAGACACTGATCTTGAATGGTTAAAGTTACATGGTTAAAGTTAGTAATTGATCTTGAATGTTAAAGGTTAGCTGGTTAAAGTTGGTAATTGATCTTTAATGGTTAAGGTTACATAGTTAAAGTTAGGCATTGATCTTGAATGGTTAAGGTTAGCTGGTTAAAGTTAGGCATTGATCTTGAATGGTTAAGGTTACATAGTTAAAGTTAGGCATTGATCTTGAATGGTTAAGGTTACCTGGTTAAAGTTAGGTATTGATCTTGAATGGTTAAGGTTATCTGGTTAAAGTTAGACATTGATCTTGGATGGTTAAGGTTACATGGTTAAAGTCAGATTTTGATCTTGAATGTTTAAGGTTACATGGCTAAAGTTAGACATTGATCTTGGATGGTTAAGGTTAGATGGTTAAAGTTAGGAATTGATCTTGAATGGCTGAGATTACACGGTTAAATTAAGACATTGATCTTTAATGGTTATGGTTACATGGTTAAAGTTAGGCATTGATCTTGAATGGTTATGGTCACATGGTTAAAGTTAGTAATTGATGTTGAATGGTTAAGGTTATATAGTTAAAGTTAGACACTGATCTTGAATGGTTAAGGTTACATGGTTAAAGTCAGACATTGATCTTGAATGGCTAAGGTTACATGGTTAAAGTAAGACATTGGTCTTCAATGGTTATGGTCACAAGGTTAAAGTTAGACATTGATCTTGAATGGTAAAGGTTACATGGTTAAAGTCAGACATTAATCTTGAATGGTTAAGGTTACATGGTTAAAGTTAGACATCGATCTTGAATGGTTAAGGTTACATGGTTAAAGTTAGTAATTGATCTTGAACATTTAAGGTTAGCTGGTTAAAGTTAGTAATTGATCTTGAACGGTTAAGGTTACATGGTTAAAGTCAGACATTAATCTTGAATGGTTAAGGTTACATGGTTAAAGTTAGACATCGATCTTCAGTGGTTAAGGTTACATGGTTAAAGTTAGTAATTGATCTTGAATGTTTAAGGTTAGCTGGTTAAAGTTGGTAATTGATCTTAAATTGTTAAGGTCACATGGTTAAAGTTAGACAATGATCTTGGATGGTAAAGGTTACACGGTTAAAGTTAGTAATTGATCTTGAATGTTTAAGGTTATCTGGTTAAAGTTAGACATGGATCTTGAATGGCTAAGATTACATGGTGAAAGTAAGACATTGTTCTTTAATGGTTATGGTTACATGGTTAAAGTTAGACATTGATGTTGAATGGTTAAGGTTACATGGCTAAAGTTAGTAATTGATCTTGAAGGTTAAAGGTAAGCTGGTTAAAGTTGGTAATTGATTTTTAATGGTTAAGGTTACATAGTTAAAGTTAGGCATTGATCTTGAATGGTTAAGGTTACATAGTTAAAGTTAGGCATTGATCTTGAATGGTTAAGGTTCACTGGATAAAGTTAGACATTGATCTTGGATGGTTAAGTTTAGATGGTTAAAGTTAGTAATTGATCTTGAATGTTTAAGGTTCGCTGGTTAAAGTTAGACATGGATCTTGAATGGCTAAGATTACATGGTTAAATTAAGACATTGATCTTTAATGGTTACCGTTACATGGTTAAAGTTAGACATGGATCTTGAATGGCTAAGATTACATGGTTAAATTAAGACATTGATCTTTAATGGTTACCGTTACATGGTTAAAGTTAAGCATTGATCTTGAATGGTTAAGGTTACATAGTTAAAGTTAGACACTGATCTTGATTGGTTAAGGTTACATGGTTAAAGTCAGACATTGATCTTGAAGGGTTAAGGTTACATGGTTAAAGTTAGACATTGATCTTGAATGGTTAAGGTTACATGGTTAAAGTTAGACATCGATCTTGAATGGTTAAGGTTACATGGTTAAAGTTAGACATTGATCTTGGATGGTTAAGTTTAGATGGTTAAAGTTAGTAATTGATCTTGAATGTTTAAGGTTCGCTGGTTAAAGTTAGACATGGATCTTGAATGGCTAAGATTACATGGTTAAATTAAGACATTGATCTTTAATGGTTACCGTTACATGGTTAAAGTTAGACATCGATCTTGAATGGCTAAGATTACATGGTTAAATTAAGACATTGATCTTGAATGGTTACCGTTACATGGTTAAAGTTAAGCATTGATCTTGAATGGTTAAGGTTACATAGTTAAAGTTAGACACTGATCTTGATTGGTTAAGGTTACATGGTTAAAGTCAGACATTGATCTTGAAGGGTTAAGGTTACATGGTTAAAGTTAGACATTGATCTTGAATGGTTAAGGTTACATGGTTAAAGTTAGACATCGATCTTGAATGGTTAAGGTTACATGGTTAAAGTTAGACATTGATCATAAATGGTTAAGGTTAGCTTGTTAAAGTTAGTAATTGATCTTGAATGTTTAAGGTTAGCTGGTTAAAGTTGGTAATTGATCTTGAATTGTTAAGGTTACATGGTTAAAGATAGACAATGATCTTGGATGGTTAAGATTACATGGTGAAAGTAAGACATTGATCTTTAATGGTTATGGTTACATGGTTAAAGTTAGACATTGATGTTGAATGGTTAAGGTTACATGGTTAAAGTTAGACATCGATCTTGAATGGTTAAGGTTAAATGGTTAAAGTTAGACATTGATCTTAAATGGTTAAGGTTAGCTAGTGAAAGTTAGTAATTGATCTTGAATGTTTAAGGTTAGCTGGTTAAAATTGGTAATTGAACTTGAATTGTTAAGGTTACATGGTTAAAGTTAGACAATGATCTTGGATGGTTAAGACTACATTGTGAAAGTAAGACATTGATTTTTAATGGTTATGGTTACATGGTTAAAGTTAGACATTGATGTTGAATGGTTAAGGTTACATGGTTAAAGTTAGTAATTGATCTTGAAGGTTTAAGGTTAGCTGGTTAAAGTTGGTAATTGATTTTTAATGGTTAAGGTTACATAGTTAAAGTTAGGCATTGATCTTGAATGGTTAAGGTTACATAGTTAAAGTTAGGCATTGATCTTGAATGGTTAAGGTTAGCTGGTTAAAGGTAGACATTGATCTTGGATGGTTATGTTTAGATGGTTAAAGTTAGTAATTGATCTTGAATGTTTAAGGTTCGCTGGTTAAAGTTAGACATGGATCTTGAATGGCTAAGATTACATGGTTAAATTAAGACATTGATCTTTAATGGTTACCGTTACATGGTTAAAGTTAAGCATTGATCTTGAATGGCTAAGGTTACATAGTTAAAGCTAGGCATTGATCTTGAATGGTTAAGGTTACATGGTTAAAGTTAGTAATTGATCTTAAATGGTTAAGGTTACATAGTTAAAGTTAGACACTGATCTTGAATGGTTAAGGTTACATGGTTAAAGTCAGACATTGATCTTGAAGGGTTAAGTTACATGGTTAAAGTTAGAAATTGATCTTGAATGGTTAAGGTTACATGGTTAAAGTTAGAAATTGATCTTGAATGGTTAAGGTTACATGGTTAAAGTCAGACATTGATCTTGAATGGTTAAGGTTACATGGTTAACGTTAGAAATTGATCTTGAATGGTTAAGGTTACATAGTTAAAGTTAAACATTGATCTTGAATAGTTAAGGTTACATGGTTGAAGTCAGACATTGATCTTGGATGGTTAAGGTTACACGGTTAAAGTTAGTAATTGATCTTGAATGTTTAAGGTTAGCTGGTTAAAGTTAGACATTGATCTTGAATGGCTAAGATTACATGGTTAAAGTTAGTAATTGATCTTGAATGTTTAAGGTTCGCTGGTTAAAGTTAGACATGGATCTTGAATGGCTAAGATTACATGGTTAAATTAAGACATTGATCTTTAATGGTTACCGTTACATGGTTAAAGTTAGACATGGATCTTGAATGGCTAAGATTACATGGTTAAATTAAGACATTGATCTTTAATGGTTACCGTTACATGGTTAAAGTTAAGC
Source organism: Echiichthys vipera (assembly GCF_963691815.1). NCBI lineage: Eukaryota > Metazoa > Chordata > Actinopteri > Perciformes > Trachinidae > Echiichthys > Echiichthys vipera. Next base: position 10,565,683 of record NC_139825.1, on the reverse strand, counting down.
ATTGATCTTGAATGGTTAAGGTTACATAGTTAAAGTTAGACACTGATGTTGATTGGTTAAGGTTACATGGTTAAAGTCAGACATTGATCTTGAAGGGTTAAGGTTACATGGTTAAAGTTAGACATTGATCTTGAATGGTTAAGGTTACATGGTTAAAGTTAGACATCGATCTTGAATGGTTAAGGTTACATGGTTAAAGTTAGACATTGATCATAAATGGTTAAGGTTAGCTGGTTAAAGTTAGTAATTGATCTTGAATGTTTAAGGTTAGCTGGTTAAAGTTGGTAATTGATCTTGAATTGTTAAGGTTACATGGTTAAAGTTAGACAATGATCTTGGATGGTTAAGATTACATGGTGAAAGTAAGACATTGATCTTTAATGGTTATGGTTACATGGTTAAAGTTAGACATTGATGTTGAATGGTTAAGGTTACATGGTTAAAGTTAGACATCGATCTTGAATGGTTAAGGTTAAATGGTTAAAGTTAGACATTGATCTTAAATGGTTAAGGTTAGCTAGTTAAAGTTAGTAATTGATCTTGAATGTTTAAGGTTAGCTGGTTAAAGTTGGTAATTGATCTTGAATTGTTAAGGTTACATGGTTAAAGTTAGACAATGATCTTGGATGGTTAAGACTACATGGTGAAAGTAAGACATTGATTTTCAATGGTTATGGTTACATGGTTAAAGTTAGACATTGATGTTGAATGGTTAAGGTTACATGGTTAAAGTTAGTAATTGATCTTGAAGGTTTAAGGTTAGCTGGTTAAAGTTGGTAATTGATTTTTAATGGTTAAGGTTACATAGTTAAAGTTAGGCATTGATCTTGAATGGTTAAGGTTACATAGTTAAAGTTAGGCATTGATCTTGAATGGTTAAGGTTAGCTGGTTAAAGGTAGACATTGATCTTGGATGGTTAAGTTTAGATGGTTAAAGTTAGTAATTGATCTTGAATGTTTAAGGTTCGCTGGTTAAAGTTAGACATGGATCTTGAATGGCTAAGATTACATGGTTAAATTAAGACATTGATCTTTAATGGTTACCGTTACATGGTTAAAGTTAGACATGGATCTTGAATGGCTAAGATTACATGGTTAAATTAAGACATTGATCTTTAATGGTTACCGTTACATGGTTAAAGTTAAGCATTGATCTTGAATGGTTAAGGTTACATAGTTAAAGTTAGACACTGATCTTGATTGGTTAAGGTTACATGGTTAAAGTCAGACATTGATCTTGAAGGGTTAAGGTTACATGGTTAAAGTTAGACATTGATCTTGAATGGTTAAGGTTACATGGTTAAAGTTAGACATCGATCTTGAATGGTTAAGGTTACATGGTTAAAGTTAGACATTGATCATAAATGGTTAAGGTTGGCTGGTTAAAGTTAGTAATTGATCTTGAATGTTTAAGGTTAGCTGGTTAAAGTTGGTAATTGATCTTGAATTGTTAAGGTTACATGGTTAAAGTTAGACAATGATCTTGGATGGTTAAGATTACATGGTGAAAGTAAGACATTGATCTTTAATGGTTATGGTTACATGGTTAAAGTTAGACATTGATGTTGAATGGTTAAGGTTACATGGTTAAAGTTAGACATCTATCTTGAATGGTTAAGGTTAAATGGTTAAAGTTAGACATTGATCTTAAATGGTTAAGGTTAGCTAGTTAAAGTTAGTAATTGATCTTGAATGTTTAAGGTTAGCTGGTTAAAGTTGGTAATTGATCTTGAATTGTTAAGGTTACATGGTAAAGTTAGACAATGATCTTGGATGGTTAAGACTACATGGTGAAAGTAAGACATTGATTTTCAATGGTTATGGTTACATGGTTAAAGTTAGACATTGATGTTGAATGGTTAAGGTTACATGGTTAAAGTTAGTAATTGATCTTGAAGGTTTAAGGTTAGCTGGTTAAAGTTGGTAATTGATTTTTAATGGTTAAGGTTACATAGTTAAAGTTAGGCATTGATCTTGAATGGTTAAGGTTACATAGTTAAAGTTAGGCATTGATCTTGAATGGTTAAGGTTAGCTGGTTAAAGGTAGACATTGATCTTGGATGGTTAAGTTTAGATGGTTAAAGTTAGTAATTGATCTTGAATGTTTAAGGTTCGCTGGTTAAAGTTAGACATGGATCTTGAATGGCTAAGATTACATGGTTAAATTAAGACATTGATCTTTAATGGTTACCGTTACATGGTTAAAGTTAGACATGGATCTTGAATGGCTAAGATTACATGGTTAAATTAAGACATTGATCTTTAATGGTTACCGTTACATGGTTAAAGTTAAGCATTGATCTTGAATGGTTAAGGTTACATAGTTAAAGTTAGACACTGATCTTGATTGGTTAAGGTTACATGGTTAAAGTCAGACATTGATCTTGAAGGGTTAAGGTTACATGGTTAAAGTTAGACATTGATCTTGAATGGTTAAGGTTACTTGGTTAAAGTTAGACATCGATCTTGAATGGTTAAGGTTACATGGTTAAAGTTAGACATTGATCATAAATGGTTAAGGTTAGCTGGTTAAAGTTAGTAATTGATCTTGAATGTTTAAGGTTAGCTGGTTAAAGTTGGTAATTGATCTTGAATTGTTAAGGTTACATGGTTAAAGTTAGACAATGATCTTGGATGGTTAAGATTACATGGTGAAAGTAAGACATTGATCTTTAATGGTTATGGTTACATGGTTAAAGTTAGACATTGATGTTGAATGGTTAAGGTTACATGGTTAAAGTTAGACATCTATCTTGAATGGTTAAGGTTAAATGGTTAAAGTTAGACATTGATCTTAAATGGTTAAGGTTAGCTAGTTAAAGTTAGTAATTGATCTTGAATGTTTAAGGTTAGCTGGTTAAAGTTGGTAATTGATCTTGAATTGTTAAGGTTACATGGTTAAAGTTAGACAATGATCTTGGATGGTTAAGACTACATGGTGAAATGAAGACATTGATTTTCAATGGTTATGGTTACATGGTTAAAGTTAGACATTGATGTTGAATGGTTAAGGTTACATGGTTAAAGTTAGTAATTGATCTTGAAGGTTTAAGGTTAGCTGGTTAAAGTTGGTAATTGATTTTTAATGGTTAAGGTTACATAGTTAAAGTTAGGCATTGATCTTGAATGGTTAAGGTTACATAGTTAAAGTTAGGCATTGATCTTGAATGGTTAAGGTTAGCTGGTTAAAGGTAGACATTGATCTTGGATGGTTAAGTTTAGATGGTTAAAGTTAGTAATTGATCTTGAATGTTTAAGGTTCGCTGGTTAAAGTTAGACATGGATCTTGAATGGCTAAGATTACATGGTTAAATTAAGACATTGATCTTTAATGGTTACCGTTACATGGTTAAAGTTAGACATGGATCTTGAATGGCTAAGATTACATGGTTAAATTAAGACATTGATCTTTAATGGTTACCGATACATTGGTTAAAGTTAAGCATTGATCTTGAATGGTTAAGGTTACATAGTTAAAGTTAGACACTGATCTTGATTGGTTAAGGTTACATGGTTAAAGTCAGACATTGATCTTGAAGGGTTAAGGTTACATGGTTAAAGTTAGACATTGATCTTGAATGGTTAAGGTTACATGGTTAAAGTTAGACATCGATCTTGAATGGTTAAGGTTACATGGTTAAAGTTAGACATTGATCATAAATGGTTAAGGTTAGCTGGTTAAAGTTAGTAATTGATCTTGAATGTTTAAGGTTAGCTGGTTAAAGTTGGTAATTGATCTTGAATTGTTAAGGTTACATGGTTAAAGTTAGACAATGATCTTGGATGGTTAAGATTACATGGTGAAAGTAAGACATTGATCTTTAATGGTTATGGTTACATGGTTAAAGTTAGACATTGATGTTGAATGGTTAAGGTTACATGGTTAAAGTTAGACATCGATCTTGAATGGTTAAGGTTAAATGGTTAAAGTTAGACATTGATCTTAAATGGTTAAGGTTAGCTAGTTAAAGTTAGTAATTGATCTTGAATGTTTAAGGTTAGCTGGTTAAAGTTGGTAATTGATCTTGAATTGTTAAGGTTACATGGTTAAAGTTAGACAATGATCTTGGATGGTTAAGACTACATGGTGAAAGTAAGACATTGATTTTCAATGGTTATGGTTACATGGTTAAAGTTAGACATTGATGTTGAATGGTTAAGGTTACATGGTTAAAGTTAGTAATTGATCTTGAAGGTTTAAGGTTAGCTGGTTAAAGTTGGTAATTGATTTTTAATGGTTAAGGTTACATAGTTAAAGTTAGTCATTGATCTTGAATGGTTAAGGTTACATAGTTAAAGTTAGGCATTGATCTTGAATGGTTAAGGTTAGCTGGTTAAAGGTAGACATTGATCTTGGATGGTTAAGTTTAGATGGTTAAAGTTAGTAATTGATCTTGAATGTTTAAGGTTCGCTGGTTAAAGTTAGACATGGATCTTGAATGGCTAAGATTACATGGTTAAATTAAGACATTGATCTTTAATGGTTACCGTTACATGGTTAAAGTTAAGCATTGATCTTGAATGGCTAAGGTTACATAGTTAAAGCTAGGCATTGATCTTGAATGGTTAAGGTTACATGGTTAAAGTTAGTAATTGATCTTAAATGGTTAAGGTTACATAGTTAAAGTTAGACACTGATCTTGAATGGTTAAGGTTACATGGTTAAAGTCAGACATTGATCTTGAAGGGTTAAGTTACATGGTTAAAGTTAGAAATTGATCTTGAATGGTTAAGGTTACATGGTTAAAGTTAGAAATTGATCTTGAATGGTTAAGGTTACATGGTTAAAGTCAGACATTGATCTTGAATGGTTAAGGTTACATGGTTAACGTTAGAAATTGATCTTGAATGGTTAAGGTTACATAGTTAAAGTTAGACATTGATCTTGAATAGTTAAGGTTACATGGTTGAAGTCAGACATTGATCTTGAATGTTTAAGGTTAGCTGGTTAAAGTTAGACATTTATCTTGAATGGCTAAGATTACATGGTTAAAGTTAGTAATTGATCTTGAATGGCTGAGATTACACGGTTAAATTAAGACATTGATCTTTAATGGTTATGGTTACATGGTTAAAGTTAGGCATTGATCTTGAATGGTTATGGTTACATGGTTAAAGTTAGGCATTGATCTTGAATGGTTATGGTTACATGGTTAAAGTTAGTAATTGATGTTGAATGGTAAAGGTTACATGGTTAAAGTCAGACATTAATCTTGAATGGTTAAGGTTACATGGTTAAAGTTAGACATCGATCTTGAATGGTTAAGGTTACATGGTTAAAGTTAGTAATTGATCTTGAATGTTTAAGGTTAGCTGGTTAAAGTTAGTAATTGATCTTGAATGGTTAAGGTTACATGGTTAAAGTCAGAATATGTTCTTGAATGGTTAAGGTTACATGGTTAAAGTTAGACATCGATCTTGAATGGTTAAGGTTACATGGTTAAAGTTAGTAATTGATCTTGAATGTTTAAGGTTAGCTGGTTAAAGTTGGTAATTGATCTTGAATGGTTAAGGTTACATGGTTAAAGTTAGACATTGATCTTGGATGGTTAAGGTTACATGGTGAAAGTAAGACATTAATCTTTAATGGTTATGGTTCTCCTCAAAGCAATTTCAGTCAAAAACAACTGGCCTGGTTGTTTGTCTAGGAAGACGTTTCACCTCTCATCCAAGAGGCTTCATCAGTTCATGTACGCATCTGACCAGGCTGGGACTGGTCCAACTAACTGGTGCGGAGATCCAGGTATTTAACCTCTCACAAGGCCGATGATGTCACTGAAACCCTTTGTGCTCCAAAAGCCCACGCCCGTCGTTAGAGTGACAGTCGTTGGTGGGCAGTTGGTTTCGACTTCGTTCGTGCTCTATTGAGTCTGAACGACAGTCGTTGGGGTCACACGGGGCCATGTGTGAACAGTTGTCCTTTGAGGTTAGATTGTTGAATCTCCTGGGAAGGGATGAAAGGGAAGCATTGTAAATTGGAGATAAGTGCTGTCCAATGCAACGAGGAATGCAAAGATCTTTACATTGGAGAAAAAAAACAACCACTGCATAAACGCATGGCCCAACACAGGAGAGCTAACTCCTCAGGCCTGGACACCGCTGTCCACTTACACCTCAAGGAGAAAGCCCACTCCTTTCATGACAGCAATGTCCAAATCTTGGACAGAGAGGACAGATGGTTTGAAAGAGGAGTAAAAGAAGCAATCTATGCAAAAGTAAAGAAACCATTGCTAAACAGAGGAGGAGGTCTGAGACATCACTTATCTCCAATATACAATGCTGCCCTTTCATCCCTTCCCAGGAGATTCAACAATCTAACCTCAAAGAACAACTGTTCACACATGGCCCCGTGTGACCCCAACGACTGTCGTTCAGACTCAATAGAGCACTGACGAAGTCGAAACCAACTGCCCACCAACGACTGTCACTCTAACGACGGGCGTGGGCTTTTGGAGCACAAAGGGTTTCAGTGACATCATCGGCCTTGTGAGAGGTTAAATACCTGGATCTCCACACCAGTTAGTTGGACCAGTCCCAGCCTGGTCAGATGCGTACATGAACTGATGAAGCCTCTTGGATGACAGGTGAAACGTCTTCCTAGACAAACAACCAGTCCAGTTGTTTTTGACTGAAATTGCTTTGAGGATAACTATGACCTGGACGAATGAGAACATTCACAGGCTTAATGGTTAAGGTTACATGGTTAAAGTTAGTAATTGATCTTGAATGTTTAAGGTTAGCTGGTTAAAGTTGGTAATTGATCTTTAATGGTTAAGGTTACATAGTTAAAGCTAGGCATTGATCTTGAATGGTTAAGGTTAGCTGGTTAAAGTTAGACATTGATCTTGGATGGTTAAGTTTAGATGGTTAAAGTTAGTAATTGATCTTGAATGTTTAAGGTTCGCTGGTTAAAGTTAGACATGGATCTTGAATGGCTAAGATTACTTGGTTAAATTAAAACATTGATCTTTAATGGTTACCGTTACATGGTTAAAGTTAAGCGTTGATCTTGAATGGTTAAGGTTACATGGTTAAAGTTAGAAATTGATCTTGAATGGTTAAGGTTACATGGTTAAAGTCAGACATTGATCTTGAATGGTTAAGGTTACATGGTTAAAGTTAGAAATTGATCTTGAATGGTTAAGGTTACATAGTTAAAGTTAGACATTGATCTTGAATACTTAAGGTTACATGGTTGAAGTCAGACATTGGTCTTCAATGGTTAAGGTTACATAGTTAAAGTTAGACATCGATCTTGAATGGTTAAGGTTACATGGTTAAAGTTAGTAATTGATCTTGAATGTTTAAGGTTAGCTGGTTAAAGTTAGTAATTGATTTCGAATGGTTAAGGTTACACGGTTAAAGTTAGACATTGATCTTGGATGTTTAAGGTTACATGGATAAAGTTAGTAATTGATCTTGAATGTTTAGGTTAGCTGGTTAAAGTTAGACATGGATCTTGAATGGCTAAGATTACATGGTTAAAGTAAGACATTGATCTTTAATGGTTATGGTTACATGGTTAAAGTTAGTAATTGATCTTGAATGTTTAAGGTTAGCTGGTTAAAGTTAGTAATTGATCTTTAATGGTTAAGGTTACATGGTTAAAGTTAGACATTGATCTTAAATGGTTAAGTTTAGATGGTTAAAGTTAGTAATTGATCTTGAATGTTTAAGGTTAGCTGGTTAAAGTTGGTAATTGATCTTTAATGGTTAAGGTTACATAGTTAAAGTTAGGCATTGATCTTGAATGGTTAAGGTTAGCTGGTTAAAGTTAGACATTGATCTTGGATGGTTAAGTTTAGATGGTTAAAGTTAGTAATTGATCTTGAATGTTTAAGGTTCGCTGGTTAAAGTTAGACATGGATCTTGAATGGCTAAGATTACTTGGTTAAATTAAAACATTGATCTTTAATGGTTACCGTTACATGGTTAAAGTTAAGCGTTGATCTTGAATGGTTAAGGTTACATGGTTAAAGTTAGAAATTGATCTTGAATGGTTAAGGTTACATGGTTAAAGTCAGACATTGATCTTGAATGGTTAAGGTTACATGGTTAAAGTTAGAAATTGATCTTGAATGGTTAAGGTTACATAGTTAAAGTTAGACATTGATCTTGAATACTTAAGGTTACATGGTTGAAGTCAGACATTGGTCTTCAATGGTTAAGGTTACATGGTTAAAGTTAGACATCGATCTTGAATGGTTAAGGTTACATGGTTAAAGTTAGACATTGATCATAAATGGTTAAGGTTAGCTGGTTAAAGTTAGTAATTGATCTTGAATGTTTAAGGTTAGCTGGTTAAAGTTGGTAATTGATCTTGAATTGTTAAGGTTACATGGTTAAAGTTAGACAATGATCTTGGATGGTTAAGATTACATGGTGAAAGTAAGACATTGATCTTTAATGGTTATGGTTACATGGTTAAAGTTAGACATTGATGTTGAATGGTTAAGGTTACATGGTTAAAGTTAGACAATGATCTTGGATGGTTAAGACTACATGGTGAAAGTAAGACATTGATTTTCAATGGTTATGGTTACATGGTTAAAGTTAGACATTGATGTTGAATGGTTAAGGTTACATGGTTAAAGTTAGTAATTGATCTTGAAGGTTTAAGGTTAGCTGGTTAAAGTTGGTAATTGATTTTTAATGGTTAAGGTTACATAGTTAAAGTTAGGCATTGATCTTGAATGGTTAAGGTTACATAGTTAAAGTTAGGCATTGATCTTGAATGGTTAAGGTTAGCTGGTTAAAGGTAGACATTGATCTTGGATGGTTAAGTTTAGATGGTTAAAGTTAGTAATTGATCTTGAATGTTTAAGGTTCGCTGGTTAAAGTTAGACATGGATCTTGAATGGCTAAGATTACATGGTTAAATTAAGACATTGATCTTTAATGGTTACCGTTACATGGTTAAAGTTAGACATGGATCTTGAATGGCTAAGATTACATGGTTAAATTAAGACATTGATCTTTAATGGTTACCGTTACATGGTTAAAGTTAAGCATTGATCTTGAATGGTTAAGGTTACATAGTTAAAGTTAGACACTGATCTTGATTGGTTAAGGTTACATGGTTAAAGTCAGACATTGATCTTGAAGGGTTAAGGTTACATGGTTAAAGTTAGACATTGATCTTGAATGGTTAAGGTTACATGGTTAAAGTTAGACATCGATCTTGAATGGTTAAGGTTACATGGTTAAAGTTAGACATTGATCATAAATGGTTAAGGTTAGCTGGTTAAAGTTAGTAATTGATCTTGAATGTTTAAGGTTAGCTGGTTAAAGTTGGTAATTGATCTTGAATTGTTAAGGTTACATGGTTAAAGTTAGACAATGATCTTGGATGGTTAAGATTACATGGTGAAAGTAAGACATTGATCTTTAATGGTTATGGTTACATGGTTAAAGTTAGACATTGATGTTGAATGGTTAAGGTTACATGGTTAAAGTTAGACATCGATCTTGAATGGTTAAGGTTAAATGGTTAAAGTTAGACATTGATCTTAAATGGTTAAGGTTAGCTAGTTAAAGTTAGTAATTGATCTTGAATGTTTAAGGTTAGCTGGTTAAAGTTGGTAATTGATCTTGAATTGTTAAGGTTACATGGTTAAAGTTAGACAATGATCTTGGATGGTTAAGACTACATGGTGAAAGTAAGACATTGATTTTCAATGGTTATGGTTACATGGTTAAAGTTAGACATTGATGTTGAATGGTTAAGGTTACATGGTTAAAGTTAGTAATTGATCTTGAAGGTTTAAGGTTAGCTGGTTAAAGTTGGTAATTGATTTTTAATGGTTAAGGTTACATAGTTAAAGTTAGTCATTGATCTTGAATGGTTAAGGTTACATAGTTAAAGTTAGGCATTGATCTTGAATGGTTAAGGTTAGCTGGTTAAAGGTAGACATTGATCTTGGATGGTTAAGTTTAGATGGTTAAAGTTAGTAATTGATCTTGAATGTTTAAGGTTCGCTGGTTAAAGTTAGACATGGATCTTGAATGGCTAAGATTACATGGTTAAATTAAGACATTGATCTTTAATGGTTACCGTTACATGGTTAAAGTTAAGCATTAATCTTGAATGGCTAAGGTTACATAGTTAAAGCTAGGCATTGATCTTGAATGGTTAAGGTTACATGGTTAAAGTTAGTAATTGATCTTAAATGGTTAAGGTTACATAGTTAAAGTTAGACACTGATCTTGAATGGTTAAGGTTACATGGTTAAAGTCAGACATTGATCTTGAAGGGTTAAGTTACATGGTTAAAGTTAGAAATTGATCTTGAATGGTTAAGGTTACATGGTTAAAGTTAGAAATTGATCTTGAATGGTTAAGGTTACATGGTTAAAGTCAGACATTGATCTTGAATGGTTAAGGTTACATGGTTAACGTTAGAAATTGATCTTGAATGGTTAAGGTTACATAGTTAAAGTTAGACATTGATCTTGAATAGTTAAGGTTACATGGTTGAAGTCAGACATTGATCTTGGATGGTTAAGGTTACACGGTTAAAGTTAGTAATTGATCTTGAATGTTTAAGGTTAGCTGGTTAAAGTTAGACATTTATCTTGAATGGCTAAGATTACATGGTTAAAGTTAGTAATTGATCTTGAATGGCTGAGATTACACGGTTAAATTAAGACATTGATCTTTAATGGTTATGGTTACATGGTTAAAGTTAGGCATTGATCTTGAATGGTTATGGTTACACGGTTAAAGTTAGGCATTGATCTTGAATGGTTATGGTTACAAGGTTAAAGTTAGTAATTGATGTTGAATGGTAAAGGTTACATGGTTAAAGTCAGACATTAATCTTGAATGGTTAAGGTTACATGGTTAAAGTTAGACATCGATCTTGAATGGTTAAGGTTACATGGTTAAAGTTAGTAATTGATCTTGAATGTTTAAGGTTAGCTGGTTAAAGTTAGTAATTGATCTTGAATGGTTAAGGTTACATGGTTAAAGTCAGAATATGTTCTTGAATGGTTAAGGTTACATGGTTAAAGTTAGACATCGATCTTGAATGGTTAAGGTTACATGGTTAAAGTTAGTAATTGATCTTGAATGTTTAAGGTTAGCTGGTTAAAGTTGGTAATTGATCTTGAATGGTTAAGGTTACATGGTTAAAGTTAGACATTGATCTTGGATGGTTAAGGTTACATGGTGAAAGTAAGACATTAATCTTTAATGGTTATGGTTCTCCTCAAAGCAATTTCAGTCAAAAACAACTGGCCTGGTTGTTTGTCTAGGAAGACGTTTCACCTCTCATCCAAGAGGCTTCATCAGTTCATGTACGCATCTGACCAGGCTGGGACTGGTCCAACTAACTGGTGCGGAGATCCAGGTATTTAACCTCTCACAAGGCCGATGATGTCACTGAAACCCTTTGTGCTCCAAAAGCCCACGCCCGTCGTTAGAGTGACAGTCGTTGGTGGGCAGTTGGTTTCGACTTCGTTCGTGCTCTATTGAGTCTGAACGACAGTCGTTGGGGTCACACGGGGCCATGTGTGAACAGTTGTCCTTTGAGGTTAGATTGTTGAATCTCCTGGGAAGGGATGAAAGGGAAGCATTGTAAATTGGAGATAAGTGCTGTCCAATGCAACGAGGAATGCAAAGATCTTTACATTGGAGAAAAAAAACAACCACTGCATAAACGCATGGCCCAACACAGGAGAGCTAACTCCTCAGGCCTGGACACCGCTGTCCACTTACACCTCAAGGAGAAAGCCCACTCCTTTCATGACAGCAATGTCCAAATCTTGGACAGAGAGGACAGATGGTTTGAAAGAGGAGTAAAAGAAGCAATCTATGCAAAAGTAAAGAAACCATTGCTAAACAGAGGAGGAGGTCTGAGACATCACTTATCTCCAATATACAATGCTGCCCTTTCATCCCTTCCCAGGAGATTCAACAATCTAACCTCAAAGAACAACTGTTCACACATGGCCCCGTGTGACCCCAACGACTGTCGTTCAGACTCAATAGAGCACTGACGAAGTCGAAACCAACTGCCCACCAACGACTGTCACTCTAACGACGGGCGTGGGCTTTTGGAGCACAAAGGGTTTCAGTGACATCATCGGCCTTGTGAGAGGTTAAATACCTGGATCTCCACACCAGTTAGTTGGACCAGTCCCAGCCTGGTCAGATGCGTACATGAACTGATGAAGCCTCTTGGATGACAGGTGAAACGTCTTCCTAGACAAACAACCAGTCCAGTTGTTTTTGACTGAAATTGCTTTGAGGATAACTATGACCTGGACGAATGAGAACATTCACAGGCTTAATGGTTAAGGTTACATGGTTAAAGTTAGTAATTGATCTTGAATGTTTAAGGTTAGCTGGTTAAAGTTGGTAATTGATCTTTAATGGTTAAGGTTACATAGTTAAAGCTAGGCATTGATCTTGAATGGTTAAGGTTAGCTGGTTAAAGTTAGACATTGATCTTGGATGGTTAAGTTTAGATGGTTAAAGTTAGTAATTGATCTTGAATGTTTAAGGTTCGCTGGTTAAAGTTAGACATGGATCTTGAATGGCTAAGATTACTTGGTTAAATTAAAACATTGATCTTTAATGGTTACCGTTACATGGTTAAAGTTAAGCGTTGATCTTGAATGGTTAAGGTTACATGGTTAAAGTTAGAAATTGATCTTGAATGGTTAAGGTTACATGGTTAAAGTCAGACATTGATCTTGACTGGTTAAGGTTACATGGTTAAAGTTAGAAATTGATCTTGAATGGTTAAGGTTACATAGTTAAAGTTAGACATTGATCTTGAATACTTAAGGTTACATGGTTGAAGTCAGACATTGGTCTTCAATGGTTAAGGTTACATAGTTAAAGTTAGACATCGATCTTGAATGGTTAAGGTTACATGGTTAAAGTTAGTAATTGATCTTGAATGTTTAAGGTTAGCTGGTTAAAGTTAGTAATTGATTTCGAATGGTTAAGGTTACACGGTTAAAGTTAGACATTGATCTTGGATGTTTAAGGTTACATGGATAAAGTTAGTAATTGATCTTGAATGTTTAGGTTAGCTGGTTAAAGTTAGACATGGATCTTGAATGGCTAAGATTACATGGTTAAAGTAAGACATTGATCTTTAATGGTTATGGTTACATGGTTAAAGTTAGTAATTGATCTTGAATGTTTAAGGTTAGCTGGTTAAAGTTAGTAATTGATCTTTAATGGTTAAGGTTACATGGTTAAAGTTAGACATTGATCTTAAATGGTTAAGTTTAGATGGTTAAAGTTAGTAATTGATCTTGAATGTTTAAGGTTAGCTGGTTAAAGTTGGTAATTGATCTTTAATGGTTAAGGTTACATAGTTAAAGTTAGGCATTGATCTTGAATGGTTAAGGTTAGCTGGTTAAAGTTAGACATTGATCTTGGATGGTTAAGTTTAGATGGTTAAAGTTAGTAATTGATCTTGAATGTTTAAGGTTCGCTGGTTAAAGTTAGACATGGATCTTGAATGGCTAAGATTACTTGGTTAAATTAAAACATTGATCTTTAATGGTTACCGTTACATGGTTAAAGTTAAGCGTTGATCTTGAATGGTTAAGGTTACATGGTTAAAGTTAGAAATTGATCTTGAATGGTTAAGGTTACATGGTTAAAGTCAGACATTGATCTTGAATGGTTAAGGTTACATAGTTAAAGTTAGACATTGATCTTGAATACTTAAGGTTACATGGTTGAAGTCAGACATTGGTCTTCAATGGTTAAGGTTACATGGTTAAAGTTAGACATCGATCTTGAATGGTTAAGGTTACATGGTTAAAGTTAGTAATTGATCTTGAATGTTTAAGGTTAGCTGGTTAAAGTTAGTAATTGATTTCGAATGGTTAAGGTTACACGGTTAAAGTTAGACATTGATCTTGGATGTTTAAGGTTACATGGATAAAGTTAGTAATTGATCTTGAATGTTTAGGTTAGCTGGTTAAAGTTAGACATGGATATTGAATGGCTAAGATTACATGGTTAAAGTAAGACATTGATCTTTAATGGTTATGGTTACATGGTTAAAGTTAGTAATTGATCTTGAATGTTTAAGGTTAGCTGGTTAAAGTTAGTAATTGATCTTTAATGGTTAAAGTTACATGGTTAAAGTTAGACATTGATCTTAAATGGTTAAGTTTAGATGGTTAAAGTTAGTAATTGATCTTGAATGTTTAAGGTTAGCTGGTTAAAGTTAGACATGGATCTTGAATGGCTAAGATTACATGGTTAAAGTTAGACATTGATCTTAAATGGTTAAGTTTAGATGGTTAAAGTTAGTAATTGATCTTGAATGTTTAAGGTTAGCTGGTTAAAGTTAGACATGGATCTTGAATGGCTAAGATTACACGGTTAAAGTTAGACATTGATCTTGGATGGCTAAGATTACACGGTTAAAGTTAGACATTGATCTTGGATGTTTAGGTTACATGGTTAAAGTTAGTAATTGATCTTGAATGTTTAAGGTTACATGGATAAAGTTAGTAATTGATCTTGAATGTTTAGGTTACATGGTTAAAGTTAGTAATTGATCTTGAATGTTTAAGGTTACATGGTTAAAGTTAGTAATTGATCTTGAATGTTTCAGGTTAGCTGGTTAAAGTTAGTATTGATGATAGATCAATACTAACTTAGATAGATAATAAGTATAACTATTAAGAGATATAGCTCACTTGCATTTTATAATTTGATAACGAGAGTGCAGGTAATGGGCCATGATTATGACTCAAAACATATTGTATCACTATTCACTGATGTTGTCTGTTTCAGCGAAGGACTCATGTGACGTAGACTGAGAGAGAGACATACTTTATTTCAAACTAGATGGCAGCTTGTTGTTTTTGTTCTATCACACCACAAGTTAGCGTCCATACACACATCTAGGTCATTGCCACAGCAACCAATGCAGTTAGTTACAATAGATGAGGCCTGAAAAACTAAATCTGACATTGTCGACAAAAAGAAGAAAAGGCAGTCCTATACATCAGAATCAGAAAACAATGTGTGCCTATTCTGAACATAGTCCGATGCCTATTATCACCTCAGACTGTAAGGAAGCACAATCACTGGAAAAAACTTCAACTGCTTTCTGTTATAAAAAACGTGTTAATGATGGCATGGACTTGGAGACACACACATATAACAGAAAGTCTGTGTAGGCAGTATGGAGTTTGAAAGACATGGGTGTTTACCAGGCAGAAGTGGTCTAATGACAGATGCTAATGAGTTGCATATTGGGAAATGTAGGATGACAAAAAGTCAGAATATCTTTCACCCAGCTGATTCAATATTGACCATTCTTTTTTTAATGTAGTCTACTTAAATACAAAATATTTGTCAAAGAGAAAAAAAAAACTAAACATGTGTTTATAGTCCTCGTCTTCCCCTGTCTTGTTGCCAGAGTATATTGTCTCCCGCCAGCCATTTCCAAAGCCTTGTCTTGTTACGGAGTGTTGCCTAATTTATATTTCTGATTACTTGAGTTTTGAGAGACAGAAATAAAGCCTGCATTTATCGTATCCTGACTGCACGTGAGTCCTCATTTTTCCTAGTCCTAACAATACCAAAACAATGCAGAATTTGTTTTTTGGAAAACCAAGTCAAATGAAACAGTCTCTCACCCAGAGTCTCCTTTAATCCTCCTTTAGAGTGTGTTTTACAGCTTGGGCTTTGATTTAATAACCTGCACCAGTTATTTTTAGTGCAGATACCTATTTTCATTATTTAGAGGTGAGATAAAATGCCTGGTGTGCAGTTCAGAAAGGGATCCTTTATTGACTTGTATTTAATTAGTCTGCCGTATTCAAATACCCCATCTGTGCTGCAGTCTGTAGCTGCCTTGATTACATCACCAGAAATGCCAAAATGTGTTAGTTAGATATGGCTTGTTTTTAATATAAGCCCTCTCCACAGCACTTGTGCAAACTTTTAGGGTGAGCTATAGTTAAACTATATGGAACATCCCCAAACGATTTCCTTTCAGTATACTGCAGAGGATACTTGCTGCCCCAGCAGTCAGTATTAATACATTACAGAAGTTTTAGACATGCACGTCTTACCCTAACTGTAAGTGTTATACGTCTGTGTCACATTACACAACAATAATCTGAACACTAACAACTCTGTATCACTTTAAACACAGCCCAAGTCTGACTTGAATACCATCAGCAGCATAATTCTCTGCCTACTAAGTAGGACTGGACGATATGCTTTTCTCCAGATTCAATACTATCACGATATTCAATGTGTATTGCATGAATTCTCTGAAAGGCAAGGCCTTTTTTCAGGCATTGTTGGCCAAAACCTATTTTTTTATTTCTTGTATATAGGAAATACTATCTCCTAAGTACAAAAACTTTAAGGTTTTGAGTGTGAGAAGGTTTAGTTAAATTAAGTGCTTGGTGCAAGACAGAAAGGGAATTAAAAGTCTAGCCAAATGTCTGGAAAATATGATGGAACTGTGTTGATAGGAAATGTACAATGGACAGTGTAGATAGGCTATGTATATACATGGTCTGATTATATCATATTGTGAGGAGACTGCCTGTTCCAACCTCTTTGGGCTGTTCTCTCAGCAGTTCACATGGCTAATTAATACTCAAGTGTAGTCCGATGGCCTCATTTAGCCTATTCATTTGCCATGTGGACACAGCTTTCAGGGCTTCTGTAGTATTGCAATTTTTGAGTGTTGCAAATTATTGCGTAAATGCCTAAATTATTACATTATCTAAGTATACAGGAATGATGCTATTTCAAGTTACAAGTATAGGAAATTTACTTTAAAAAAATCTCTTAATTAATACACTGAAAATGCTTGAATTGTGTCCGTACTAAGAGATATCCTTAGCTCAAATGTATCAGTTATTGTCAGGATTTTTTTTTCTTTCATCAACCAAAAAAAAAATTAAATAATAAAGACTTTTCAGTTGTATTTTATCTTTAATTTATACGGGGCACAGGTAGACATAATCTTCTTAATCTTATTTCCATGTATTATGTATAAACCTTTTAAAACTTATTTTGAAAACTAGACGTAGTAGTATTGATAGGCCCTGGTGCTATCTTAACAGTTCTCGCAATTCTCCTGAACAGATTCTGTGTCAGAGGCCGTGCTCCTGGGCAGGGGGCTGGTTGAAATCTCACTCACTGTGTCACTCTCTCACACACGCTGATAGAGTGGACAACGGAGAGAAACAAGCGGTCCAAGGTGTGGTTTTATTATATCAGAATTGACGCTAATGGTAATGCTAATAAGTGCAACAAAGGTTTTGCATGTAAAGGGGTAACACGAACAACCTCTCAAAAAATCTGAAAGGGCATAATATTCAGATATATGCGCCATTTTTGACAGCCTAGCTTGCAACTGTCCTGTTTCCCCATCCACCTCACATATGTTAAAGGTATAATCCGTACCCCCAAAGCAATTTCAGTCAAAAGCAACTGGACTTCATGGAGTTCATGTACGCAACTGACCAGGCTGGGACTGGTCCAGGACCAAGACCATGACCAGGCTGGGACTGGTCCAACTAATTGTTGTGGAGATCCAGGTATTTAACCTCTCACAAGGCCGATGATGTCACTGGAACCCTTTGTGCTCCAAGTGCCAACGACCATTGTTAGAGTGACAGTCGTTGGTGGGTAGTTGGTTTCGACTTAGTTAGTGCTCCTTTGGGTTTTAACAACAGGTCGTTGGAGTTACAGGAGGCCATTTGTGAACAGTTGTTTTTTTATGTTAGATTGTTGAATCTCCTGGGAAGGGATGAAAGGGCAGCATTGTAAATTGGAGATAAGTGATGTCTCAGACCTCCTCCTCTGTTTAGCGATGGTTTCTCTACTTTTGCATAAATGGCTTCTCCACTTACATCTCAAGGAGAAAGCCAACTCCTTTGATGACAACAATATCCACATCCTGGACAGAGAGGACAGATGGTTTGAAAGAGGAGTAAAAGAAGCAATCGAGCAAGCGATCTTCTTGCAAAAGAACTTAGAACAATAGATTGAACAGAGCAGTGTTGTTTTGAAACAGTGCAGTGCGTGTGTTAGTTTGATTTATGTCCCATTTTATATTTGATTGCCAAACTTTTGATAAGGAATCCAGCCATATTTATATGATTGTATACCAGATACTGCACTTTATTTCCAAGTGGAAAAACTAATGTTTCTATTAAGAAATGACAATCAGGGAATGGAAATATTATTGATATTATTTTTTGTGTTCACTTTAAAGTAAGGAAAGTCTAGTGCTGGTTGAGTTTATTCTTCACTTTATGTCGATGCCCTTTGCCTGTAATGTCACCATCAAAATAGCAAAGTTATATTATTTTCAGTCAGAGCTGAGTAAGAGCCATTTTCCTCTTTCTACTTTATAGGATACAATGTTTTTCAGAGATACATTTAGCCTATTTCAGTCAGCTCAGTGATTGTTGTTTGTGCGTATTTTAGTGAAAGGAAACCTATTTTCTTCTTTTAATAAATATATAAACGTGTCAATGCAACTATGTCTCTCCTAGTGTTTCAAAATCTCACTTCACTTTCCTTTAGGATTGTTACAGTAATCCCTAAACAAGCTGCCACATTATTTCCGTTTTTGCATGATTTCATGTCCTTAAGAATATCTGATTAAAAAATAATTCTAATTATTAGGCTATAGATCTGATACATGGTATTTTTAGATTCTAAAAGGAATAGAAAAAATGACTAGCGTTGTTTGGCCACTCCATTGTGTCACTCTGCGGTTTCTTTCCCCAACGAGCAACTGTGGAGCTTCTCCCCCCATCACTTACACTCACAGGCGGTCACACTTCACAGTAGCCTGGCGCAGCAGCTCCAGCTGGAGCTAAAGATAGTACACACCAGGACCGGCGCACCTCAGTGCAGCCCATGGAACAGCGCATTCCCTCCGTGCTGGTTGTCGGGACCTTGACGGTCAGGCACGTGAGGGTGCCCTGCGGCCAGACTTTCTGCCACCCTGGAGCCCGCGTCAGGAGGTTAAGTGCTCCACCCTCCAGCTGTGTTCACCACATAGGTCGGCCTCCAGGCTGGTCCTGCAAGCCGGTACAGACGATTTAAAGATATACCGGTTCGAGGTCCTCAAGCAGGACTTCAGGTCCATGGTGGACCGCCTGCTAGACACAGGGAAGAGTCTGATTATCTCCGGCCCGCTTCCCCCAACCGTTGCCAGCTGCACCTGTGGCTTAAAGGATACTGCCTGGGGAAAAGCATTTCATTTGTGGACTACTTTACGGCCTTTTTTTAACAGACCAAGGCTTTTTAAACACAATGGCCTGCACCCTAACCAGGAGGGGTCAAGACTTTCATATGCCAACATTGACTTGACTGTTGAGTCCTGCACCACCACCACCTCCTGACAACAACCCAGTGTTGGGATCAGGATGCAGAGTCACATTTTAATACACCTCTCTGCGCTGCCCTTACCACAGACGCACAGCAAGCAGAGCTGCAGTCTTACACACCTCTCTGCGCTCCCTGTGGATCACTTTCCAGCTCAGTATCCTATACAAACGCTGTGTGCCTCACGATCATCTACATTAATTAAATAAAAAATGAACAGAAGAGGAGCTACGCAGAAAAACTTGATACAAATCAACACCAAATCTGCGATAATGCAACAAAATCAGAAAATAAAATGTGGACTCTTAAACATCAGATCTCTGTCATCTAAAGCTTTATTGGTAAATGATCTGATATCAGATAACCATATTGATTTACTCTGTCTGACTGAAACATGGCTGTGTCCTGAAGAATATGTTAGCCTAAATGAATCCACTCCTCCCAGGCATATCAATACTCATATTCCTCGAGGCAGTGGCCGAGGAGGAGGCGATGCAGCTATTTATGACTCAGGCCTATGAATAAACCTTAAACCTAAACTAAATTATAATTCATTTGAAAGTCTTGTTCTTTATCTTTCACATTCAACCTGGAAAACTGTGCAGCCAATTATACTTGTTATAGTGTACCGGGCTCCGGGTTCGTACTCTGAATTTCTATCTGAATTCTCAGAGTTTCTGTCAAATTTAGTCCTTAAATCTGATAAAGTTATCATTTTTTTAATATTCACACAGACGTTGATAATAATAGCTTTAGTATTGCGTTTATCTCTCTATTAGATTTGATTGGTTTTAGTCAGAGTGTACATAAATCTACTCACTGTTTTAATCACACCCTCCACCTTGTTTTGGCTTATAGTGTGGAAATCAATGACTTAATAGTCTTTCCACAGAATACTATTTTATCAGACCATTATTTAATAACTCTTGAATTCGTATTACAGGACTACTCACCTCTAGGCAAAAGTTTCTACACTAGATGTTTATCTGATAGTGCTGTAACTAAATTTAAGGAAGCGATTCCATCTGCATTTAATTTAATGCCTTATCCTAATATTCAAGATTCCTGCACTAACGTTAGTTTCTCTGAAATTGATCACCTTGTTGACAGTGTTGCAGGCTCACTACGAACAACACTCGACTCTGTTGCTCCGTTAGAAAAGAAGATATTGAAACAGAGGAAGTTAGCTCCGTGGTAAAACTCACAAACCCGTGAATTAAAGTATCGTAAAAATTGGAAAGTAAGTGGCACTCCACTAAATTGGAGTACTCTTGCTTAGTTTGGCAAGAAAGTCGAAAAACATACAGGAATGCCCTCCAAAAATGCCAGAGCAGCCTATTACTTACTAGAATAAGAACAATCCTAGATTTCTTTTTAGCACTGTAGCCAGGCTGACAGAGAGCCACAGCTCTACTGAGCCATGTATTCCTATAACCCTCTGTAGTAACGACTTCATGACCTACTTTAATGGAAAAATTATAACTATCAGAGACAAAATCAACTCGCTTGGCACCAATTTTTCTTCAAACCCAGGAACTTTAGAAACAACTGTACGACCTGATATATTCTTCAACTGCTCTTCTACAGTTGACCTTAACAAATTAACCTCTACTATTTCAGCATTTAGAGCGAATTATAGCACTGAGACAGCACTGGTAAAAATGACTAACGACCTTCTAATAGCTTCAGACAAAGGACTTTTCTCTGTACTTGTTTTACTAGATCTTAGTGCTGCCTTCGAAACTATTGACCATTGCATCCTGCTACAGAGACTGGAGCATCTAATTGGCATTAAAGGAACCGCATTAAGCTGGTTTAAGTGTTATTTATCAGATAGATCTCAGTTTGTACATGTTAATGACAAATCCTCTATGCACACTAAAGTCAGTCACGGAGTCCCACAGGGTTCTGTCCTTGGACCAATTCTATTCACCTTATATATGCTTCCCTTAGGAAATATTATAAGAAAGCACTCCATAAATTGTCATTATTATGCCTATGACACACATATATATTGGTCGATCAAACCAGAAGAAACCCATCAGATAGCTAAACTTTAAATGTGCATTAAGGAAATAAAAAGCTGGATGACCTGCAATTTTCTGATGTAAAACTCAGAAAAAACTGATGTTATTGTACTTGGCCCCAAAGGCCTCCGAAACCCAATAGCTAAATATATTGTTACTCTGAATGATGTTGTGTTTTCCTCCAGCACCACAGTAAGGAATCTGGGTGTTTTTTTTGACCAGGATATGTCCTTCGATTCTCACATAAAACTAACGACAAGGACTGCATATTTTCACCTGCATAATGTTGCGAAAATTAGGAACATTGTGTCTCAGAAAGATGCAGAAAAACTAGTCTAGTTGTTACTTCCAGACTGGACTACTGCAACTCCTTATTATCAGGCTGCTCCAATAAGTCTGTTAAAAGTCTCCAGCCAGTCCAAAATGCTGCAGCTCGTGTACTAACTAAAACAAACCAAAGAGAACATATTTCTCCTGTATTAGTCTCATTGCACTGGCTACCTGTAAAATCTAGAATATAATTTCAAATCCTTCTACTTACCTACAAAGCTCTTATTGGTCAGGCTCCGTTGTATCTTAAAGAGCTCATAGTACCGTATTACCCGACTAGATTGCTGCACTCTGAGAATGCAGGGCTACTTGTCGTTCCTAGAGTCTCCAAAAATAGAAGGGGAGGCAGAGCCTTCAGCTACCAAGCTCCTCTCCTGTGGAACCAACTCCCAAGTGTTATTTGGAATACAGACACTGTCCCAATATTTAGTATGCTCAAAACATTCCTATTTGATAAAGCTTACAGCAAGGGCTTACGAGCCCTCAGCTATGTTGTTATTTTCAAAGCTGATTTTGTTTTGCTTAATGATGCTGCTATAGGCCTAGTCTGCCGGGTGATACTCATTTCCTGATACTCTGAGCTTCTCTCCTCTCTGTCTGTATCATTCATGTCTCATCAATGCATGTTACTAATTCAACTTCTTCCCTGTAGTTGTTTGTGCTTTGGCGTTTCACAGGCCTCTGCTGATTGTGGTGGTGCCTGCTGCCGTGGTCCTGCATGACGCTTCCTGCTACTATTATAACTATTAGTAATTTATACTGTCACTGGCCTTATAAATTATACAATGTGTAGCCATAAAACCACCATCAGTGGTATGTCTCGCTGTACCGTAGCCGCTATTGCCGCAACTCATCATTAATCATGTTTGCCATAATTATTATCATTGTCATATTCTATCACCTTAGCTGTGCTTGTTCCTACTATTCTGCTGTATTAACTGCCATAACATATGAGTCATATTCACATTACTATAGATATTATTATAGTTTCTGTTACTTTTTGGTTGCTTGCATCTCTGGAAGTGTGTCTGTCTCTCTGTCCTTTGTCTGTCTTTGTCTTTCTATCTTTTTCTCTCTCCTTTTCTTCCTCCCCAACCGGTCAAGACAGATGTTCGTCCTCCATAGAGCTGGGTCTGTCAGACATTCCTGCCTGTTATAGGGAAGGTTTTCGTTGCCACCGTACTCTACGGGGGAATTGTTGGGTCTATGTAAATCTTAAATAATAGAGTGTGGTCTATATCTACTCTGTAAAGTGTCCTGAGATAACAGAGTAGCAGATATTAGCTGCAGAGTTGTTAATAATTAATCTTATTTGTTATAGACAATATGTTCTGCTTACATCTTGCGTGAATATTCATTTTAGGTTTATCCCCAAATGTTAATATATAGAATGATAATGTTATATTTCGCATGTAAATTAAAGCAAAAAAGTATCTTGTCTCCTCGTCCATCTACTTACATCTACATCTTTGTTGACATCATTGACACCATTTCAGTAAAGAAAGCGATACTATGCAGCAGAATGACCTAAAACTAGTTTTTTTTCGGCAAATACAGTTTCCATCAGCGTTTATCGCATAAGCCTTTTACCGATTAAGAGAATATTTGAGGACATTGATTGTAAAAACTTTGTGTCGATATTCATGAAATTCAATCTATATTTTTCTGTTTCGATAAGGCATTTTTCATTTGATATCACTAAATTTGCATAAAACGTGTGGATGGAAACATAGCTACAGATGGTCAAACATGACAAGATCAGCATATTTTCCCGCAAATGTTGTGCCATGTCTGATAAGCCATAAGGTACAAACAGTAATGGACAAGTATGTTTTAATCACACCAAGTCATCACTTTGGTAGCTTGATTTGGCCATCAACGTTGTGTAGGCCTTTCCCATTTCTTAAAACTACAGCACTTCCACAGCCAGTCTCCAAAAAAGCTTCCACACACACACTACAGGGTGGGCTATCACAATCCAAATACTACCTACAGTTTCACTGATGGGCGATGTCTGGAAAGTGAGCAGATACACTGCAGCAAGGGGAGTTGTGCACTAATGATGAAACTGAAGTACAGAAGAACTTGTGGCTTCCTTTTGGATGGGATTTACAGGACAGGAGGCCTCGTTTTCTTTACATTACACTGTACATGAGATTTACACAGCCTCTTAGCTGTAATACCTCAAGGCTCTTGTACAGTACATTCCAGCATGAATATATTCAGCCTCTTTGGGTTAGACAGATTCACAGCTCAGCTAGCAAGCCTCAGTCAACTGAATCACCAGCTGCAGACATCCTGTCTCTGGGCAGCTCGAAGATTAGATGAAGCTCTAATGAGTTACCTGGCTGCCCAGCTCCAACTGATCTAATGGCCCAGACAGGATTAGGAGAATGCTCTGCCTTAACAGAGTGGAGCAGTAAGCTAAGGTCTGAAGGTTGGTGGGCTGCAAAGAGTTATTCGACAAAAAAGACTCTCCTCTGAGTCTGAGCTGACCTCTGGATCAATAGGCCAGAGGGAGACTGCATCCCTCAGCCTCCAGAGAGCAAATGGAGCCAACAGCTGCTCTCTCTTATCTTTACTGTGCACACATAAACACACTGTGTGCTATCTGTAATAAATCACCATCAGCAGACAGAGACTCTCTGTTATAAGGCACAATGCAGCATAATAATGTTGCCACAACCAGGAGCAGGAAAATTACCCGCTGATGCCATTAGAGCTTCTTTTAGCTCTGCTGCTGCTGCTGCTGCTGCTGCTGCTACTGGCCACCTCACTGTGATGTGACATTTACATATTTTACACAAGATTGAAATGGCAAGCCAGCTGTTACTGTGTCTGTATTGGTACTGATGAAGTGAATTAGTAAGCTAAATCTGACAGTATCCCGGTCGTATAACGATAGAGATGAGACTAAATAAATTGTGGCTGATTGTTGGCTGAGGCTGTTGTGGAGCAGTCAGTGTTTCTCTTATCTGCCTTTCTCCTCCCCGGCTTGAAGTGGCTGTCCTTATGTGTTTTGGTTTGTCTTGTATTTGTGTGTGTGTGCACACGCATGTGTCTGTGTTAAGCTGAAAGATGCTATAGAAGTAAGCAAACTGTCACTGTTGCAACTCAACTGTGCCATCATGTTAAAAGAGGAAAGAATAGAACACCCATTTATTTCTCCTCCTCTGGTTTTCATGAATACAATGACCAACTATGAGCCTGTACAAACATGTTTACTAGGAAACACGTTAAAGGACCAGAATGTGATGAAGGGAAAATTCACACAATCTAAATGACATTATGTAAAAGTGCAATCCTAAAAAATGCTTATGAGGTGAATTAATAGTCAATAGCATGGTAAGCTAAGTATATAAGGATAGAGGATAGGGCCTTTAAAATCTGCAGTAGTTTATTAACATAGCACATTTCTTACAGAGGCAGGTGAGGGTGCTCTACATAATGAAGTTTCCCATTTTCTTCACACCTGCGATCCAAAGTGTACTACTTAACCCTTTGAATCATAGACTGATTTTCTTCAGTTTTTTTAATTACTTTTATTTTTTAAATTTAGTTACTATTTCCATATATTATTACATATAGTATCAACAGCTTTTCAACACAGCAAATATTTATGTACCACATTTTTCGGATTAAAAGTCGCTCCGGAGTATAAGTCTCACCACCCGAAAATGCATAATAAAGAAGGAAAAAAACATGTATAAGTCGCACTAGAGTATAAGTCACATTTTTGGGGGAAATTTATTTGATAAAATCCAACACCAAGAATAGACATTTCATCTTGAAAGGCAATTTAAAATAAAAATAGAATAGAGAACAACAGGCTGAATAAGTGCACGTTATATGACACATAAACAACGAACTGAGAACGTGCCTGGTATGTTAACGTAACATATTACGGTAAGAGTCATTCAAATAACTATAACATATAGAACATGCTCTACGTTTACCAAACAATCTGTCACTCCTAATCACTAAATCCAATGAACTCTTCTTCCTCGGTTTCACTTCTGAAAAACTCCACCAACTTATAGGTACAGAAGTAGCAGGTAGCATCTTTTTTTTCACAATGCACTTCTGCCATGACCCGACCCCCCGCCGAATTTTGATTGGTTGACGTGTGTGTGTGACGATTGCTGATATACGCCTAGTCTCTTACGTGACTGAGATAAATAATAGCCCGGGCTATTATTTGATATTTTACGGTAATGTGTTAATAATTTCACACATAAGTCGCTCCAGAGTATAAGTCGCTGCCCCGGCCAAACTATGAAAAAAAATGTGACTTATAATCCGAAAAATACGGTATACAAATACTTGCGGAATGTGTCAGTGTTCTAGGGATATAAGAATTTTGACAGGACATTGAACGTGTTTACAAGGCACACAGAGACTTTGTATTTCATAATTATTGTTTTCCATCAGAGGTTTATTAGAGCAAGATTATCAGCACAATGTAGTTCTTAAGTTTACTTAGCATCTGTTCCCTAACCCTATTATAATATGATGCTGGACAGTTTAATTACTAATAATGCATCATATTTTAATTGTTATATTCTGTGAAAAAAATCTGACTCGGTTGATTTGCATATTTATTTAAATGCTTTTGGGAACTTTTGTAAGTCATTTCAAGGTACAATGACTTAGAAAAGTAATATTATTAAATATTTTTCATATATAAAGCTATTTTTTTTAAGGGCTGTTTGAGGCCCTTTTAGTTAAGGGGCCCCAGGCCGTTTATTTATCTGTGACCTGGGTGTGTGACGCAATTATGTTCGTCATTGCTTAGGACCACCACAGGCCAAGTGATACCCACGTAATGGGATTTACCATTAAAGCACTATCAGAAATTAGCATCACGACCCCATAATATTTACTGTCAAGATGCTGGAGTGTCACTCATAGAACTATCCAGCTGTTAAGTTGTGACGTAACGCCCGTTTAAAATACTATTTCTGGGCCCGAGCTGGTCGAAGCCTCGTATTTCTACGACACTGCAGTGCTGTGTTCCCCATTGTTTGAGCAGATCAGGGTAAAAAATAAAAATGTAATTGTCATTTTACCTCTTTCCTATCGATGAAAAGTTGTCTCACTGAAGAGAGTGTTTGGACCAGGAAATCGTATTTTCAATAGCCCCATAGGTACCCTACAACTACTTGTGTCAGTTTCTCTTTCTCCAACTGGTTGTGGCATCCATTTTTCAGATCACAGTGGACATGCCCCAAGATGACATGCCCCCATCTGGCAAACCCAGTGGTTCAGAGAAGAGTGTACTGCTTAGTTCTTATGGTATTGAAAGTAGGGTTGGAACTGTTTATTTAAAAAATCGGTACGCTTGTCACGGTTCGGGACAGGTGTTTACCGTTCGGTTTATGAGGTGCAACATAGCGTAAGCCTTCAAGACCGCTGTGCTCTCTCGTATCCATCTCAGCGCAACCGTCTCAGCGCAACCGTCTCAGCGTGTCAAATCCCGCCGCGCCGGGAGACTTGCTCCATGCGCGCCTACACAACGCACGCTACCGCTACGCTCTTCTACGTGGGTTTCTGAATCCTCTTGGCAACAGCTCGCTAAGCTCCACTCTGTTGTTGTTCTCAATTGTTTCTGTCTGGTTTAATCTGTGGTTAAATCACCACATCAACGTCTCTTTCTACTCTGAAAAAAAGAAATGTTGACACAGAAAACCGTCAGTTCACCAGAGAATGAACAGAGAAGTTTTTGTTTCTGTCTCTGTGAAGCCTGTGTTTACTCTGCAGCCATATCTGCGTGTAAAGAGGAGAAGTTGATAAAAATCATGCTACTCTGCATTTATGATACGTTCATTTGTGTCATTCCAGTTTTTTATTAATAAACTAATGTTTCATATGTATTTGTCAGCCTGTTAAAGTAACTAGTAACTGAAGTAATCAGATGAATGTAGTGCAGTAAAAAGTAGAAAATTTCCACTGATTTATAGTGGAGTAGAGGTATAAGGTAGCATGTAAATAAAATACTCAAGTAAAAGTAAAAGAGCCTCAAACTTGTCCTTCAGTCCAATAATTAAGTGAAAACCTTTGGTTAACAGGTTTGTTCATTTAACAAGGATTGTTTTTTGACAAGCCTGTTGCACATCATGACTACTATTAAATTGATAAAATAAAGACAATATATGCACTCCTATGTCGCTGCATTGTTTTACAATATCAATTAATGTGATGCTCATATTTTTACAGCCCTTCATTTTGGATAATTTTCGTCAACCGGCCCCAATTCCAAATGAACTGAATAACCCTGAATTAGCCTATTTCAGTTAGTTCAGTGATTGTTGTTTGTGCGTATTTTAGTGAAAGAAAACCTATTTTCTTCATTATTTTTTAAGATTTTACAATGAATAAGTGTTTATATTCTTACCTAGAAGGCATACAATTGTTTACCTTTTTGCCAAATAAATATATAAATGTATAAATGCAGTTTCAAAATCTCACTTCACTTTAATTTAAGATTGTTACAATAATCCCTAAACAAGCTGCCTCATTATTTAAGTTTTTGCATGATTGCATGATATGTCCTTAAGAATATCTGATTACAAAATATTAGTATAGTATTTTTAGAATCTATCCAAATCTAATCCAAACCGAAAACCGTGACCCCAAAACCGCAGTAGTTGAGAGGCTAATCAGAAGACTCGGCTGCATTTTGCATTTTGCATGTTGCTGCACCAGGAGCCATGGAGACAAGACGGAAATAGATACAGACGCTTAGGAAAAAGCAAACATTGGCAGAGCTGAGAAAACAATGCTTGATGTAAGCATGGGCATGACGTACCTGCACCAAAGAACATGCTTGGTTACATAAGGACAATGTATGTTCAGTTTTTTCTCTGTACTGTGTTGTGTCCCTGAAGCACAGCCCCCTCTCTGGCTCAAGCACTCGTATATTCAGGGTACAGTGGTTCTGCTCCCCTTCACTGACTGCTGAGTAGGAGTCAAATTAGAGTGAGCTGATCCGGTGTGGCAGTGCTGTGAAGGCTTGAATAGAGAAAAGAGCGGAAGAAAGATGGAAGGAGAGGTACAGTAATGGTGAGGAGTGGGTGAAGTGGGCTAAGTTAATGGATGGAGGGTATTACATGGAGGATATAATGAGAGGGAGGAACAGTTTAATGAGGGGGGTGATAGAGGCTGGGTAGCAAAGCCAATGGGTTATAAGGAGCACAAGCTCTATTACAGAGGGGAGTTAGGGAAATCATAATCCCTGTGGCCTTATAAGTAATTACTATGTGATAGAGAAAGAATGGGAAGACCTATCTACTGTCAGCAGAATTGGAATGCACTCCCTAACAGTTCCTTCACTGCACCATGCTTTTATGTGTGTGTGTGTGTGTGTGTGTGTGTGTGTGTGTGTGTGTGTGTGTGTGTGTGTGTGTGTGTGTGTGTGTGTGTGTGTGTGTGTGTGTGTGTGTGTGTTGCTGTACTTGTACCGTTAAGGACAGAAGGAGGGTTTATGGGTAAAGGACTCCAAAGAAAACATAAAGAGTTTACTTCCTCTGTATGTGGATCATAAGGGTACAGTGTACACAGTGTATTCTGCAGGCAGGCTGGCTTTTATCTACCTGTTTTACAGGTACACAGTAGCCTGGCTGCTTGCCTTCAGTCTTGTAAAGTGTGTACACATTCACATTGTTAAGTTGAGCAACAAGAAGATAAAACACCAGCATCATGGAGATCACTAGCTCCAACACTGCATCCTAACACATAAGCATGCAATGTTTCGAGTAAAAGCAGGTGACTAGGACTACCCAAACTGATTATTTAAATGTATTTGTTACTGTTACTGTTTCTGGACATACTGAGCAACTAGGAATTCATAAACAATGCAGTGATTTTAGCTGCAAACAGACATTATCTCTCTGTACAAACAGGGAAAATAGTCCCTGTTTGAAAAAAAAGTAGTACGTTATGTCTTATTCCTTGTTGATCATATTTTCAACAAGGGATGCAGACAATGATTATTTTAGTAATTGTGTATTCTACGGATTATTTTATTGTATTTAAGTGCCATTTTCAAGCAGAATGCAGGTGCCATGTACAAATTTGCAGGTGGCATAATATTTGCAATCACATAAATTCATCACATCATTCATCTTTAATGCTCCATGGAACCTGGATGCTGAGAAGCTGAAGCATTGACTCCATATATTATTATTGGTATATACCAATAATAAGTGCACACTTTCTACTAATGTAAGCAGTGCACTTTGCTCAGTAAGTGTTGCTAGGGTCATAACCAGGGTGTAGTCCTGAGCGGCGCTCCGGCACTTTTTTCTCCGAGTGAGAAAAACAGAGTAGTATAATCTGGTTGACATTCAGTCAGAACAAATAGTTTGTCATTATATTGATATTTAAGGTGGCTCGGTTGATTCAAGACGTCAACTCAACACTGTGCGACATTTTATTTTTATTCACAGCAGCTCCCATGTCTTGTTTCTGCTGCTGAGTGCAGTGACGGAGGTTAGCTCCAGAGACTCCGGCCAGGAGACAAAATAAAAGCGTCTCCTCCTGTGATTTCTGAACAGTCAGGAAGCCGGAGCAGGAAAAGCTAAAACTGAGCTTCTGTAAGATATTAAATTGAGTTTCCTTTTAGTGAAATGCTCTGAATGAGTTCCCTCTGGTTAACAGTTAACTACGTAGTGTGTGTCTAGAGCTTTTATTGTGAAAGGTTAGATCAGCCTTTGAACGTAACATAGTTTTCCATCTGATCCACGGATGAATCGGGTCCAGCAGCGTTGTGTTGTTGTTTTATGATCCTCAGAAGTAAACAAACAACCTGATTGGTTGATGTCTTTATTTGTGGTGGGAAAACACAGAAAAATCGACCTTGATCCAAAAAAATGGCACTTTTTTACCGTAATATTCACATTCTGAGTGAAAGTGCTCATGAGAAAAACAACAGTTATAAATATTTATTTAAGTGAAAATGTAAATGTAAGTGTAGTAAAAAGACTCCCTCAATGTGTAAAGGTCTATGTAGACTTACAGTAGGTTACACAACCTTAGAAAAGGTGTACCATTTTAATAATGCTTGTGTACACATGCATGTGCATCATAGGTGCGCTCTGGTAGTAAAAAATAAAGCACTACATGCCTGGTCATAACATATACCATACATTATTTTAAGTTAAGTTAAGCTACTGCCACCAGTTGTGAATCTGTGACTGTGACTTTGGAGCAAAGCTGCCATTTCCAAATTTACAAATTTCACTCCCCTAGTCAGAAAGAGATGGCCCATCATCCCAACAGCACTGACTGACAGTTATATCAGTTTTTAACTTCCTCCTAACTTTGACAGGTTGGAGCTTGAGAGAAAATGAGCATTGAACACAGAGGCTAGCATCGAACCGCATCCATCTAACATTAGCGGCACACTATGCATAGCAATTGACTAAAATTGTATTTATAAGTGTGTGTGTGTAAGGAGGTAATCAATGGTTGTTGAAACAAAGGAAGATGAGTGAAGGCACTAAAAAGAGAGGAGGAAAGTGGAAAGGAAAGTATGGAGAAAGGAAGTGAGCAGGTGGACATCAATGACACTGCTGTACCTTCAGGTTGGAATCCCAGGCAGGAAACCTACAATAATTTCTCAGCACTGCGATACAGTTACCTGTGAAGTCAAGAAGATGAGGCTGTAAACGTTACACCACAGAGCATTATCACATACTAACACACAAAGCTGTATGATAAAAAGTGACAGTTTAGATGACAAACGTTTTTTTACGTAGCTGTGTGTTTTCGCTGTTCCTCGTCTCTCTCCTCTGCTGTATGCTGTTGGTCTGCCTGACCCACAAACATTTTAATTCAATTTTGGTTGTACTGAGGAGCATGCTTGTCTGTGCCATGAACATAACCGCCATGACACCTCTATTCCTCTGATTTATTGCCTTGTTCTCGCTAACGCTGCTCCCTCGCTTCATTCACTCTCTAGCTCCCTTGACCACCGCTTCTCTATGTCTCTTGTATGGCTCATCAAGTTGAGAGGAGGAGGGGCCAATATTGAATGCTGTGTTCCCAAACACCAACCGACATTCTAGTAACATATTATACATTTAAACTCTGACTTGGCCATTTTGTACACCGTAGTACTGCCAGCATCAAAGCTTGCATTTGGTGTGGTGTTTTATGAGCTGTTTACTTCATCTTCCTAACGACACATTAATCTATGTCAGATGGTACTCATTTGCATATATCACGTGCAGCCTAGGAAAGCATGTCTGCAAATGCATGTCATGTGTTTCCAATCCTCTCCTTGGTTAGATTGTGTTAACCCAGCGATTTGATATTTTGCATTCAATTACATTGTGAAGCCTTTTTCGAATTTCTTGAGCCCTACTGCACAGCCCCAAAGATAGACAGACAGTAACTACTACTTCAACTAGCAAACTACCAAAGATTCAGCAGCTCCAGAATCAAGATTGTACTGTACATAATGGAGAGTAAATACCAGACTAAAATATACGTATGTTAAATATGGTGGCCAGAAATAAAATGCAAAGGCTAAAATGAATGCCACGGCTTTCTTTGAGATTATACAGTTTATGTGCACCATCAAAAAAATTTCTGCTCCACCTAAAAACAATGAGATGAGCATCTTGACGAGCAGACAGTCTGTAGCAGGCTGTGTTCTAGGGCTGCCCCCGACTAAGAATTTTCCTAGTCGACCAGTAGTTGTCATTCAGATCCATTAGACCTAAATCTTTATTTACAAGTGCATGTCACACACTGAGCAATATGCATTCCACCGCAAATCAGCCCAACCCTATTGAGTATCTATTATTAGTTTAGGCTGCCATTAATGAAAAATACCCCCTCATTCAATCACTCAATAATAACAGTAAAACGGGACCTTCAGTGACACATTTCCCTGGAATCCCAGGTCCCGATGAGCAATGAATGTGTCGAACAATCAGCAAGGGGAAAAGATAACATTTTCGTGATTTTCAAAACAATATAAAGGCATCTTATAAACTTGTAATACCAACACAAGAACTTTAAATCAACTTTTACACTTTCACAAGAATGTCGCCTTTTAGCAACACCGGCAAACAATAAAAGCCAAAGCCTACCTTATTATTCTGATTCTGAATTTGACTGAAAAACATTTAGTTAATTTATTAAAATAACAACACAGCAAATCTTGATTTTTCATTTAGTGCTGGAGGTGAGCCACACTGCCAAAATAGCAAAATTGGTAAGGTAATGGCAGTATTTGGGAGAAGTGGGTTACAGTTGTACACGACAATGCAGCTAATATGGTGTTATGCGCTGCAAATCTGGCTTAAGACCTGTCCTGGGGAAATGTGTGGGGGGTTTGTTGTGCGGGCACACACTAAATGAGGCTCTGAAACAAGATCAACTCTGTCGAGCCATTACTGCTGCCAGGCGTCTGGCCAAGGCTAAAGCCACTGTAACGGATAAACAAAAGCGACAGAAAGCAAACTAACGTGGACTGCTGCTGAATGTGGCCAGCCACTTCCTGTGTCTGTCCTTTCAAATTAAATTCCCATATGGTTGAACCGTATAGGACTTGATTTTTTTTGAAAAGGCACAGTTCCTAAAAAGTCTATCAGGGTTTGTTTTTTTCAACCAAGCCACCAATGAAATCTGGTCGACTAACGATTGGTCAACTATAATAGGGCAGCCCTTCTATGTTCGCCGCAGGAGTGGAGGGTTTTGCAAGCCTGGCAGCCCACACGTGCCATATTATAGTCGGCGCAGACAGTGGCACAGACAGCCACACAGTTTAGACGTCAAGTGTAAGTATAAGATTTTTTAGTATTATTTAGATTTAAGATGTTTTTTTAACTCAATTGTTTCCGCCAGATGGATTCACGTTTGCTCTGGGAACTATCGGTTGGAGATCTTTTGGGAAGAGGCGGAAATACCGGTTGCTGATCAGCCAAATCAACCAATCAGATCAACGACGTACTAACAGATTGTCGAGGCAAAGTAAACAACCTGTGGGTAAAGGACATTTGGTGTTTGTGTAATGTGAATTTATGGATAAAAGGCACATTTTCAGGTGCCCGGAACATATTCCAACAGAAGGATGCAAGAGAAAAAAGCTGCACTAATCTCATCCGCAGAAGCCGCCATGTTGTTTACACTGAACAGTTGCTTCTCGTTGCATCACACTTCTTGAGCCGCCTCAAAACCAACGCTGATTGGTTCAGTCGTTTGGGCAACCAACCCATATTTTCTCTGCCGCAAGTTACCAGACTGAACTGCGGGTAAAATACAATGGAGCTTGTGAGATCAGAATGGTCTCGCGAGGCTAGGGTTTTTGCACTTTGGTTGAATTATTACATTGGAATAATTTTAACTAGGTGTAACTAAAAAATTGACAACTGAGTGACTGTGTGTTGTATGATGCATGTGGATTCGTATAGCACTTTGTTTTCTTCAATGGCCTCTTTGTTATCACAAAACCACAACCTGAGTCTGAGAAATGCAGCCAATACGGTTACACAAGTGCCAAAAACTGAAGCTCATCGAGTGGCCGACAACTGTTTTGCCAACTGTTTTTTTCACAACTCACCAGTTTAAATTATATTAAGGCTTAAAGTTCTGCATGATTAAGGGTGTGGCTGCTTTAAGTGACAGCTGGCTGCTGTCTCAGGTGGCTAACTAGCTGTCTGCTCTGCTACACTCATTGACACCTCAGTCTCGGCTGTGCTTGAGGGGTTGGTGAATGAGTGAGCCTAAACTGATTCAATGGACGCATGTCAGAGCATTTTGGGGAATTATTCATCCGAATATCACACTAATAATATGGCTGGCCAGTTGTTGTTTTTTTTTAGGTGAGTGAACGTCTAGTATTATTTTATCTGTATGTGTACAGTATATATTGTAAAACAATATTCTTGTTTCTTAACAGTCATATTCAATATAATAATCTCACACAGTGCTGTTAAAGCAATGTTACACATAAACTTCCATAGTGTCAAAACCATACTAGCACTGTTTGCAATAGCGTGGTAGGGAATTATAATCTAGAGATTATTATTATTATCATTATTATTATTATCTAATAATTGCAGACGCACCAATGTAATCTAAATTCACGTAAATTGATTTGCTTGCTTGTTCATTAGTCATGTATTACGTAGAGTGTTTTCCACAGTATTGGTGTAACTGGCTGGGTGGAGATAAAGATGGAGATGGAGGTGGAGCTCAAATTCAGGCAGTGGAAACCGCAGGCACTGGTCCCTGGACTGCCCCGACCAGTTGCTGTCAAACACAGGTTAAATCCTGTGCTGCTGCTAGTCTCCAGCCTGCTGTGACCCTCTGTGCTGTGGTTTCACTGCCTGAATTTGAGATCTCCACTGTGGTCCACCTCTTTGCCCATTCTTGGATTAGCTGGGGCTAAGTGGAGTCTGGCACTGCCAACATGGCGAAGGTCGGCCCGGAGCCACCAGGAGCCGGCCCACATTGAGCTTCAAGGCTCTTCAGAAACCTATGGTTGACATTACAGACACTACGTCCCTAGTTTATACAGTCTATGGCTGTTGTTGCTTGTATCTGTGGTGTGTGTCTTTGTCTCTCTCTGTACATATGTCGGTCCTTTCTCTCTCCTTTTCTTCCTCCCCAACCGGTCCAGACAGATGTCCGTCCTCCACAGAGCTGGGTCTGTCTGACGTTCCTGGCTGTTATAGGGAAGGTTTTCGTTGCCACCGTACTCTACAGGGGAATTGTTGGGTCTATGTTAATCTTAAATAGGTCATAGAGTGTGGTCTTTACCTACTCTGTAAAGTGTCCTGAGCTAACTTTTGTTATGATTTGGCACTATAAATAAAATTGAATTGAACTGAATTTGAATTGTGTCATTCACTGGCACTTTGTGGTAATATTAGGTATGATACCTATAATCACTTATATTTCTCAGGTAGGTTATTTATCTCCATCACTCTAACGTTTTGTTTTTTTTATTCTGACCATTCCTTTCACTTCATGATGGGAGGAACCCTTCAGGCAATGTTAATATTTGTAGTGAAGGTTTTGATGTGTTACATACAAAACCAGTTACAGGTAGAACATTTCCACTGTGTATCCCTACTGAAGTGGCTCCATACAGGCTTAGCTAGTGTAATGTTAATGTAGGCTAACTGCACCTTAATTAAAAACACAGCCAGTAGCCTAATGAGGCAAAATAAAATGTCACCTTCTTCTGTAATTGTTAGCCTGCAATAACATTATAGCAGGACTAGCTTAACTAGCCTACGTTGTCTCACCAGCCGTCGAAGTTTACGCTAGAAAACGGTAACTTTCCTGAGGTTTCCATGTGACCAAATGTAACGAGTAACAAAGTAGTGCCAGCCAAGTATACGCGTTACTTTCGAACTGAGCCAGGAGTCATGTCAATTCCGCATAAGTGGTTCGCCTCTCAGGAAGACCGACTATATTGTCCCCTCTGCAGCTACTTACTTCTTCCGTGTCCGTCGCCCCTCTGTCGGTGTGAGTGGCGCTTCTCCTTTCGCCTCGACTCCTCTTTCTGGAAGCGAGATGGAGAGAGGAGTCCGGATCCAGGCGGAGGAAGAAGGGAGGCGAGGCGTGCCGCTGATAGCTCCCGCTGCACCGGGAGAACAGGGCTGTAACACGGCCGAACTCCAGTTACCGTGCCTCAAGTATCGCCATTATCTGGGTCATGGATGAAGTATTCATCTCCAGCTTTTATCGCACACGTTAGAATTCATCCCTGCGATGGTACAATCCGGAGAGAGGGGGAGAGAGCATGTGTGTTGTGATAACCTATATTTGGTAAAGGAGCACACTGGCACTGTTTGATGTGTTTCAAATGAAAGAGAAATGTTAGTGGGCGGTTACTGGTTTTGCAGTTAATTTGAGCTTGCTCTATAAATATTTTATAGATTAAGTAAATACAACGGTTGGCCTGTAGAGTTTTTTGTATTTTTTGATTAACCTTTATCCTTTAATCAGACCATCTTTTGTCTTCAGCTTCTCAGCTCCTCAGTCTGCACATTATGTTGCTACCCTGGGCCAGCTGCACACTGATACATAGACTGAGGTGATATTTTCATTATAATATTTGATCATTATTATTAATTAATTAATTAATTATTACATGGGTTTTAGTTTAATTCAACTTCCCTCAACCTCTGGTCTATTTCATCAACCACACATTCTGTCTATAGGTAAACTTTCGCAGACATATTCAGACATATCAAAGCAGGAAACACAGGCGTTTAAACATTCTTTAATTTTGAGCCAAGTCCAGAGTTTGATGTTAGGCTACAAGCCAGCTCACTCAGTCAAAATGTCAGCTGCGAAAAGGCCTTTACATGCACACTTTAGTTCTTTTATGACTGATCCTGGTTATACTCATACTCTATACTCGTATAGTAAGATAAAAATGGTTACTTATATCTCTGTATGAGTCTCTGTAAGCATGGCAGTGAAGTTGAGTGTCAGTCCTTATATAGAGAGTTGCATTAAAGATCCCACCTGCAGACTTCTCTCAGCATCAGGTGTATGTAGTCCTGTGTGAGCCGGTCATGATGTATTATAAGACCAGGATGCTGGACATATCCATTCCAATGAGAATTGCTAACCTGTCGCAAACACCAAAAAGGTTTCTGGTCTCCTGGGTTTACTTCCATATGCAGCCCACTTTATATAAATCAAATATAAATCAATGGTCTTTACAAAAGTTATTTGGTAAAACTCCTTACATAAACACACTTAACAGGAAGACATTCTGTAACCAAGCATTTTGATAGCTATTAAGTGTTTTTGTAATATTTGAACTCGACTACTGTCAACATATCCTTCTATTTATTAATAAAAAGATGGTTCAGTGATATCAGGCTACGTTTATCTAGGGTCTAACAGGTTGGAAGGGGTGAAATTCATTAAACATTGACGAGACGTGTCTGCTTTTTAACATAGTTTGTAGAATTTGCAGGAGCAGCACAGAGGTAGAAGTAAAAAAAATCTTATATCTTAGACACTCAATCTTGTTAAGTGCAGGTAAGCTACCTTAAATCACATATTTCTTTGTATTTAAGGATCAAGCTTATTAAAGCGGACACTGCACATCCATTAATCCTTTAGATTGTTCAGTATCTAAATGTTTATTTATATTTCATGTTAAGTCTGTGACAATACGGTAATAACCAGCCTATATAGGCATTAAGCTCAGGTTTTACGATATTTATATTTTACAGTACAGACTGTCTCAACCAAAAAATGTCCATATAGTAGTGATGTTAATATTAATCTTAATAAACCATTTTCATTATTTTTTGAGTCCACTAGATGGAGCTCTCTGTTCAACAGAGGGTTGAAAACAAACAAAATTCCGTTCATTGAGCCTTTTTCTTTTAAACCAAGAGCTCCATCTAGTGAGGTCAACAAATACAACTAATGGTTCATGAGGCTTCATTTGGACATCACTACCATATAGGTCTATTCTGCAAGCAGCCTATAATGACCCAAATTTACATATGTTGTTAGGGCAGTGACCTCTAGTGGCCATAGGAATGAAAAAATTAAGTAATGTGACAACCTTTATTATAAGGGCTGCGTTATGAGGAAGGTCAGGGTTGTGGATGGGTCCAACAAACACAGGACTTTCACACAGTAGACTGGTGGTTGTGTCCCGTGTGAAACCAAAAGAAAACAGTGATGTTTTGCCATCAATGTGTCTGTCTATTGTCTTTATAACTTCATATCTTCTTGATAATTTGATA
This sequence comes from Echiichthys vipera, assembly GCF_963691815.1. Taxonomy (NCBI): domain Eukaryota; kingdom Metazoa; phylum Chordata; class Actinopteri; order Perciformes; family Trachinidae; genus Echiichthys; species Echiichthys vipera. The sequence continues at coordinate 10,527,228 of NC_139825.1, read as the reverse complement.
ATGATTTGACCCTGTTTCCGGCCAAACGGAGAAAACATGTTCTGTACAGCACTGGATCAAGGCCATGCCAGGCCATCCCCAAGTAAAGACGAACAACTAGTCCCTTTATGGGAATTGTTCATCTCTTGATGATACTGCTTCAGGCTGGAGATGGTGAAGTAAATGCTGTTCAAATTTCTTAGATGGGCTACAATCACAGCTCATCAGGCTACCTCCCACCATGGCTAGTTGGACTTCCACCACTGCTAGCTGGGCTTCCATCACAGCTAGCTGGGCCTCCACCACTGCTAGCTGGGCTCTAACCACTGCTAGCTGGGCTACAGCCAATCCAGGCTGGATTTCCTCTACAACAGGTCGGGCTACCACCACTGCTAGCTGGGCCACCACCACACCAGGCCAGGTTTACTCCAATTTTAGCTGGGCTACCACCGCCTCAGACTGAGCAGTTACCTCAGTTAAGCTGCCAAACTGAGCAGCAACCATTGCAACATGGGCCACAACCTCAGGTAACTAAAGCTAAATCCGAGAATCAATAAGCAACACAAAATGCATTTTTTTCAAATCCTTAATAATGCTAAAACCCTTGGGGACTCATTCTAAACCAAGAGAAATTGTAATGGGGCCATATCAACATCCGCAGTCTTGTTCTATTTGCTCAGTTTTGTTGACAATTATTAAGTGACTCTAATATTGATATACTTGGAATATCTGAAAGTTGGTTGACACATTCATCACCTACAGCAGCAATCAGATTTCCAGGATATAATATATTTAGATAAGATAGAGAAGCAGAGTGAGGAGGGGGAGTATTAATCTATGTCAGAGAAAAGTTTAAATGTGAACAAATATGGAGGCTGGAAGAAGCTAATATTGAGTGTATTGGTCTAATTATTTCACTTTGCTCTGCAATGTCTTTTACTGTGATTTGTGTGTATTGACCTCCCTCAGCAAAGGGTGTATTTTATGATCATCTTCACACAATTTTAAATCATTGGAACTCTAAAAAGGAAATCCCCCTACTCAATTTGTGGATAAGTACAACTTGACACAAATTATAAAAGGACCAACAAAAACAACAAATATTTCTATCTATATATCTTATCTTGACTAATGAACCTGAAAGAATTTCCAACAATTTCAATCTATTATCTGGTTTGTCTGATCACAATTTTATCCTGTGCTCAAGGAAAATCAAGAGGAAGCACCTAACGGCATCACCAATACTATTTCACACCTAAAAGCCAACAACAATTCCTGAATGAAGAAATTCAAAGTGTAGACTGGTCTAATATTCTGGAAAATAATGACATTGAGGTTAGCTCAGATAATTTTATTAAAAAAGTCAATGAGATTATAATGCATTCCACAAAAAAGGTAAATCTAAGTAACATAGAAATAGTCTACCCTGGTTGACAATAAAATTATAAAATTGATGAAAGATAGAGATAACGCTCCAAAGCATTCTTAAAAAAACAGGAACCAAAATAGATCGACGAATCTTTAGATCACAACAATGTCTCAAGGATGACCCTTAAAACGAAAGCAGACAGGACCAATCTAACTATCTTAGTGATCTACAGCTCCATGTAAATGATGAGCTAACTGACAATCTAGACATTATTGTATTAAATGCTCACCTATCCCTATCACATTCCTGTTGATGCAAGTAAACCAATATTTATCATAGAAGAAATATCTGGGACTGAGGTTATAAAAATATTTTCATGCCTGAAAGGCAAGAGATGCATTTGGTCTCACTAGTGACTTTTTAAAGACTCATAAGGAGGTTATTGCTGAACCAATTGCACATCTTGTAAATCTATCCATAAAACAGGCAATAGCACCATCAACATAGAAGATGGCTAGGGTCACCCCAGTCTTTAAGGCTGGGGAAAAGACAAAATCAGATAACTACGACCGATAAGTATTTCCGCCTATAACTTCTAAGGTAGCAGAGAAATGGCTCACCACAAAACTGACAGAACACTTGAATAATGACCATGCCACTCTTCATCCAATGCAGTTTGGATTAAGGAAATTTTGCTCAACAGAGACAGCTACCTGTTATTTCCTAAAAAACCTAAAGAGCTTGTTGGAACATAGTGGCTTTGTAGCTGCTGTAGTTCTTGACTTAAAGCGTGCTTTTGACACCATAAATCACAATGTGCTTATTGTTAAATTGACTCACTTCAACTTTTCAAACAGCACTCTCTGCTGGATGAAATCATATCTGTCGGACAGAAAACAGGCAGTTCATATTGGTGATTCAGAGCGTGCTCACATTGTCCTTTTGGCCGCGGCCAAAACCGGTTTTTCAGCTAAAGTCTAGTACCTTTAAGCCATGTGAGTGCACCCGCTCCGCGCTCAACTGCGGCCAGCGGGCCCGCTTGAAAGAGGTGGGCTTTAGCGGAGCCGTTTGCACATGTACGAGCACGAGCATGCGCACGTGTACGAGCACGAGCACGAGCACTACAGCAGTAGCGTTATGTCCGCCTGTTCGGACATGTAAATAGAAGGACGGACCATGCGCGGACATTTAACAACAACAACAATGGCGGTGAAAGGTTCACGTTGGTGTGGTGCGGAGGTGGAGTGTTTATTGCAGATTTGGTAGGATGAAAATATTCAAAAACAGTTGACAAGACGCACAAAAACTCCGACGTCTGTGGAAAGATTTGTAAACAAAGCCACACACACGCGATCAATGCGTGTGACGTGTTACGGCGTGATGGCGTATGGACAGCACGAAGCATTGGCCGAGGCCCTGGCAGTGTGAGTACAAACGGGGCTGGGGCGCGGGGGGGAGAGGGAGGGGGGACAAGTACCCTAAAGTCCGGGTCGTGGTCCGGGAGGACAGTGTGAGCACGCTATCACTGTCTTCATACCTCAATTGTTCTGCTGGAGTACCACAGGGCTCAACACTGGGTCCTGTGTTATTCAGCCTATATGTCAATGACTTACCAAATGTCTGTAAAAATATAAAACTGCAACTATATGCCAATGACATTGTATTATGTTGTCATGGCAACACAATCAAAGAAGCTGCTGCAATACTCTCAGGAGCCATGGTACCAGTGTCCCACTGGCTCCAAAACTGTTGTCTACACTTGAAAACAAAGAAAACAGTCTGCAAGTCTTTCTCCCGACAGCCAACAGAGGGACAGCAACCATCAGTCATGGTCGATGGAGAGAGACTTGTTGTGGTTGAACACTTTAACTACCTTGGGGTAAGCTTTGATTCTAATCTTACCTTTAAGCAACATGCTAAAAAAGTCACTAATACAATAAAACTTAATTTATTAAACTTCAAAAATATAAGACCTTTTGTGACCATGCAGACAGCAAATACGTATATGCACGTATATACCCTAAAACCTTCAAGAGAACACTTAAAACTCTTGAAAAAAAACCTATACATTACCATTATTGTAAAGTTATTACTAGGTACAAAATCTTGGACTATGATAGCTACCAGTTGTTGGATGTTGGATGTCTGCCTCCTCTTTAAGGTTTTGAATGGAGTAGTCCCTCCACTATTACAGGCCTTCATAAAGAAAAAACATTCCAGAGTAAACACCAGAGCACTGAGTAGAGGAGACTGATGTAAAACAGCGCGGGACTAAATTTGGCCAAATGGTGGTTTCCATCAGAGGAACACAGTACTGGAATACACAGCCAGCTCATGTCAGAAACTGTGACAATTACACCACCTTTAAAAAGACCCTTAAGCAGTGGTTGAAAACAAGCCACACCTGCTCTCATGGGTAACCTCTTCGTCTTTCTTACCTTTTGTATTGATTTTAATCTTAATGTGAATCGGGACTTATTTTTGTGTAAAACTTCTACATAGTGTGTTGTCGGTATGTTTTTACAATACCTGTCTTAGAACTACAGATGAAATTTAGCAACTATGCTAACTCCGGCATATTTACATTGATGACCTTTCAGATGTAAATTAATGTGCATTGTCCTACTCAAATAAATAAAACTTAACTAAACCAACTGCTGTCATTTATTTCATGCCGTCCATGACTAATTTTAAGCCACTCCAGGACATTTTTGTAACCTGAGTGTTTTTGATGCCTAAACTGAACCACGTAGTTTGGTTACCATTCAGTTAAACGTACAATGGTCATATGATCACCGCAATAACGTGTTTCAAATTGCTATCGCGGCATTTCATTGTATAAAATAGAACAATTTTACATGTTGTTTTTGGAGTCACTGGCAATCGCCCTCTTCTGTCGTTTGGGTGTGAGAATTTGTTATACTGTTTGGCTAAGAGCTTCAAGTTTCTGTAATTACTGTACTGCTCTCTGTCTTTGTAAGGGCAGTAATGTCCATGGACATCACCATACATATCATTCCTTGCCTACAATCAACACTGTGTCAATTAGGCTGTGTGATGATAGACAGTCTAGCTTTTGCGTTACTGTCAGTGCCTTGAGAAAACCAAGCCCTCTCTGCCCCGGGTCATTTTAGCCTCCTATCTGTGCTTCCACATCCTCTGCCCTCCCCTGTTATTTTGTAAAAGCTAGACAGAGGGACTGTGGCCCAGAAATCCTGTTCTGAAGATGAGTACCAAGCACTGATGTCTGCCCTCCTGGGACCTAGCCTGATTACAGCACCATCATTCTCTCTGTTTTATTTCTGGACACACACACACAAACACACACACATACACAGTTGCAGGACTGTTCTCAATGCACATCTGTACTTTACCACTCGTTGAATATGCCTTTTCAACTGCATTATTATTTTCTAAGAGCCTTGAATCTGTGTTGTCTCCTGTCACTTGGTTTTCAGGCGCTCTGAAGTCTCAGAGTCTGAGACAGAGATGACTGTGGAGATATTGTTGCAGATGACAGCTAGCCAGCCACATAATTGGCTTGTTGACATGTCACCCTTTTTCTCTGATGTTTCATTGGAGCAGAAACCTGGTGGAATTCCACAGCTACATCTATAATTCAGCTGAGACTCAAACTGTCTGCAGCCAGCAGTTTTTACTTGGCAAAACTTACAGCTGAAAGGGCTTGGCACAGGTAGGTTTGTCAGGAAGTGTTACTGCAGGTTTGTTCCTTACCAGGTTAACAGGAGTGGTAATGGTGTCAAGGTATTTCTTTTAGATATTGCAAAACAGTTGCTAAACCTCATTCGGAGGATTGGTCAACTTAAATAATGAGAGCTCAAGAACAAAAATAATCCATCCGTTTCTGGCAGATCACTAGCTCCAATGCTGTCATTTCAGCAAACATTATAATGTGACAGTTTGCTCCAGAAGGACTGTCTGCACCAGCATTTCCCAGTTCCATCATCAGGAACTGTCTGTTACTGGGTCCAACCTGTTCCGACTTTACAATTGGCATCTTTGGCTGGATGCTTCAGTGGCTGCATGGAGTGATGGCAGATGTTGGAAATGGGAAGATACATTTAGCTTACTTGATTTTCTTGAATGCCTAATTTAATTAAATTTTTAAATAGATGCAGTTGTGTGTTAAATGTTGCAAAACAAAACCACCTATCAAAGAAAAAGATGTGCCGTTTAGAGTAGCAACCCACTTCACAACGTCAGGCAGTTACTTCACAGCAGTGTAGCCAGTTCATACAGCCAAGGGTGAATTATACAACCAGATCAGTACTCATACAGTCAATACGCTGGCCACTTCCAACAGATATTTATAGGCTAGTCTTCATAACACTTTACTTTAAAATTATTCTGTTTAACAGATAAAATCCATTAGTCTTTTCACACTGACACACACAGGTCAATGTTAGAATTAAATATGTTGATCTGTCTGATCTATCTCCATATAGCCATCATAGAGGATTCTGCGAAACCCTGGATTACGTTCACTGATGTTTTTCATATCTAATACCAATACTTTTTTAATTCCATATATTTTTTTCAACCACAGTGTGGTTAAGTTTAGGGACTTATCTCAGTCACAGTTAGTATAAAGACAAAAACTGCCTCTATGCAATTGATGGCACTGATGGTAATGGTCCAATATGGATATCATTTCTAGGAGAACTGGGCTGCCCTGTGCCCTGCAGCTTCAACTAAAGGCTTAATGCTAATTGACTGAGCAGAATGAGTTGATCTCCCGGATCAAGTCACGTATGTAACTCTTATTTTCCTGCATGGAAAAGTTTTGACTTCTCGTGTGTGTGTGTTTGTGTGTGTGTGTTTGTGTGTGTGTGTGTACAACAATACTGCAGCTGGAAATGCTCACCAGTTCTGTTCTGAACAGGGCAAGGATCTGTCTTGGCGCAGTGTTTCCCTGTTTAAGACTTTTTGGACTGAAAACCCTATTTGCAGTGACCAAACCTCTCATCAACAGAAAGAAGAAAAAGGTGTGACTTTGCTGAAGAGCATGTTGTGTGGACAGAGAAGAACTGGTCCAGAGTGCACTTCAGTGATGAGAGTCAATTTATTTGGATCTGATGGGAAACATTATGTTCAGCGTAGGACTGGGGAAAGACTGAACCCAAAGTGTGTAAAGAAGTAAAGGAGGAGGAAGTGTCATGGTTTGGGGGCTGTTTTCTGCAGCAGGAGTTGGGCCTCTTGTACAGCTACATGGCGGGGTAAATGCAAATGTTTATATGAACCTCATTCGGTAACATGCAATACCTCCACTGCAATTGTCTCCCAGTCAGCTCACAATTTCCATTCAAGCCAATGCCCCCTGTCACACTGCAAAACAGGTGAAGCAGTTCCTTAAAGCTAAGAATATTGAAAGAATAAAATGACCAGCCCAGAGTCCAGATCTAAACCCCATAAAGAATCTCTGCAAAATCCTTGGCAACAAAGTAACGTTTAATAAACCCACTACAGTTACTGAACTGTGGAAGAGACTGCAAGAAGAATGGACCAAGATCAAACCAGAGCAGTGTGAGAAACTAGTGATGTCCTGTGGGCACAGATGTGCTGAAGTCACTCAAAGATGTGGCCTCTACACTTCCTGTTCACTTTTTAATCCTAAAGCCCGAAGAAACATTGTTGAAATCTTCGCCTCTGACACAATGGCTAATGGTTATTTAAAAAAGTATGCTAGTACAGCAGTGGTATGGACACAGTGGGTTCTGGACAATAAAAAATAACAGTATTACTTTGTTCTCTAATTTTGATCTCCATTATATATATATATATATATATATATATATATATATATATATATATATATATATATATATATATATACACAGTACCAGTCAAAATTTGGACACGCTTTCTCATTCACTTGAAAACAACTGAACATCATCATAACATCATATTACATATAGATATAGCCACATAGCAACATATTCTCATGAAGGTTTGTAGGACATCATACAAAAAGTTATGCAAAGATATTCGTACAACACAGCTGCCTGCCTGAAAAAAGATGCAACAACAACATATCAAATAAAACGGAATTTGACCGATTTTAGCCAAAAAAAGTTGAGGGTTAGACATGAATAGCACTTATGTTATGGTCAGAAAAATGGTTTCAGTTTAGTACGTCCATGACATGAACGGCACCGGTAAATGAACAGCCACTGACCTGCTCACTCAGTAGAAAGTCCTGTGTTTTAGGAGACATTCACCACGCAAACTTACCTCCACATCTGACTCGCTGTGTGTTTTATACTATGTCTCATGCTTTCAATAGGTGGAGTACACACGCAATAAATATGTGAAACACACAAATTAGCTAAGAGGAGGCCTCGGGGAAGACCCAGGACCAGGTGGCAAGATTATATCTCCACACTGGCCTGGGAACGCCTCGGGATCCCCCAGTTAGAGCTGGTTAATTTGTCCCCTGCTTTAGCTGCTGCCCCCACGACCTGACCCTGGATAAGCGGTTGAAGATGGGTGTGATTGATGAGTGAGTGACAGATTACTGTGCATTACTTTTCATTGTTATGTACAAAAACGACCACCCTGCCACATAGATGTAATGTTCAGGGGTCCACATACTTTTTGCCATGAGTGAAGGTCCCGCAGCATAGAAAAATGCACATCACGTAATTTAGTAAAGGTCATACACAAGAAAGATAAAACCATATTTTCAGTTGCAGAACACTTATATTAAGCTATAAAATGTTGAAAGACGTCACAATCACATTTCATGCCTCAGATGGGACTACGGTTAGAACCATAATGAGGCAGGATATGCGACTGCCACTGTCTGCATTCTAAAGCACACGCTATATAATCTGTCTGCACTGGCAACATTAAAAAAATTTCAACTCTACTTAGCCCAGCGACCAGTAAAAGTAAAGCTGGAGAGAGCTGAAGCAGGCCATGTGTGAGCTCTAGACATTGAATATTCTGCAAAGTACAAGGGCATAAAAATCTTTCCCCATACATAGAACAGAATGTACCCCAGGCAGAGCTTCACTTCTGGGCCCGTCTTGCTAACCGCCTGCCTTCATCCACTTTGATCACAGAGGCGAGTTGAGGAAATTCAGGAAAGCTTAACTACAATCATAGAGCGGAGCTCCATCTGTGAAAAGATTCAGTGTAGTTGTGTGCTCGGAGACTTTTGTATGATAATTTGTTAGGGAGGTGGTAGGTGAGAGTGGCTTTCAAAGAAAGTCTTTGAAGTTCGCCAGGAGTGTACATGGATGCATAGCAAGATTAGAATATACATGAATAATTGTTCTGTTCAAGGCACAGATGAATGAAACAATGAATAAATTCCTCAGTTATGACCTTCAAATTTGAGTCAAACGGATTTTGTTCCAGTCTGACACAAGAAAGTAATTTGACAGTGGAGACTGCACAGCCTTTCCATGTGAGGACTGACACACACAGAAGAATGTGATCTGATGCCCTCCGTTACACACCACCTGTGTCAACACCACTTTTATCATACGTAGAGATTTCAACTGTTTTTACAAGGCACTATGAGTTAAATGTACATTACAATAGAGAACAATATGGGACAGTTTTAAACATGATTGCTTTTCTCAATGTGTTTTTCATGAGTTATGATGGAATATCTGAATGTTTTTGTGAAACAGTGTAAGTATTTTAGCTATGGTCATCTTGTTTTTTGGGGTAAGAGGGTGGATCCAGCTCATTCCCAGGGCTTCATTTGACTCTAAATAGGACCATAGTTTACTAAATGAACATCATGCTGTATTGAAGAAAACCTGACATTAGTGATTGAGACCATAAACTCATATGAAAATGTTTACCAAGGCAATAAATCAAGTGAGAAGTAGATTATTTTTGGAGCCAGTGGAGTGGCCCCTTGCTAGAAATTGGAGCTGGGTGCAGATTTCAGGCACTTCTACATTGGCTTCACTTTCAGACCTGAAAGATCCATCCATTGTTATTATACAGTCTATGGTTTTGCCCATGTTCTCACCCCAGGCAGACATTAAATATCTTGAAGATCCAAACCACTGTCGGACAACTAGTAAAATGAATGCTTGCATTTCCACCCTAAGTTTTAACCTTAGAAGTCTATGTGATTGAGGGCGTGATCACACTGTCCTTTTGGCCGCGGCCAAAACCGTTTTTTCAGCTAAAGTCTAGTACCTTTAAGCCATGTGAGTGCACCCGCTCCGCGCTCAACTGCGGCCAGCGGACCGTCCACGGCCCGCTTGAAAGAGGTGGGCTTTAGCGGAGCCGTTTGCACATGTACGAGCACGAGCGTGCGCACGTGTACGAGCACGAGCACGAGCCCTACGGCAGTAGCGTTATGTCCGCCTGTTCGGACATGTAAATAGAAGGACGGACCATGCGCGGACATTTAACAACAACAACAATGGTGGTGAAAGGTTCACGTTGGTGTGGTGCGGAGGTGGAGTGTTTACTGCAGATTTGGTCGGATTAAAATATTCAAAAACAGTCGACAAGACGCACAAAAACTCAGAGGTCTATGGAAAGATTTGTAAACAAAGCCACACACACGCGATCAATGCGTGTGACGTGTAACAGCTTGATGGCGTATGGACAGCAAGAAGCATTGCCCGAGGCCCTGGCAGTGTGATTACAAACGGGGCTGGGGCGCGGGGGGGAGAGGGAGGGGGGACAAGTACCCAAAAGTCCGGGTCGTGGTCCGGGAGGACAGTGTGATCACGCCCTAAGTAATGTAAGGAGGGCCAATGCCACAAATGGAGCTTTGACTAACTCATGCCAGTGCTAGTGTCATATGTAGTCATGAGGCCTCTTAAGACCAGGTGACATTAAAAGGTGGTGTAAAAATCCTGTGGTCATAGACAGGGATGAGATGGTGTTCATGGCATATGTATGAATTTGATTATACACATGAAAAGTGAACACAATAGTTGTGTAAAGAATTTTAAAAAAGAGCTTGAGACAGAAGTTCAACACTCTCTTACTTTATCACTTCTGCAAACGGCTGCATGAAGCAGGAAATTAATGTTTAATTGTCGTGGTTCAGAAAGTTATTTTGGACGTTAACTCTCACGTCGCATCTCCATGCTTCTTGATCAGATCTGGCTGGCTCACTTTATAGATTTGTAGCTAAGATAGCCTGGAGCCGTAAAAGTGATGACCTTTCCAGGTTGGTGTTCATTTGTGCCTGTATTTTAAATGTGTGCTTCATGTGGAATCGAGACATCTAATAAATTTGCTAAACATAAAATGGTATTTTCAGACTGTTGGTACATAATAGTTCAGTTTCCTGTGCTTGTGGGAAGAGGTTGGCAGTGTTTCAGAAATATTCCAGTAGTGTTCAATGTCCAAAAGCTTATTTTTCTTAGAGACCGAAATGGACAAAAGAAAAAATAACTCCTCTTCATGAGAAATAACTGAATGTAGCACTTATGTGGCTTAATTTAATCTGTGTAGTGTTGCACCACAAGAACAACTTCCTCTGCACAGTGCAACATATCACCTATTGCCTAATTGTATTATCCATGCAGCTGGTCATGTGCAGCACTGGGTTTGTACATAAGCGTTAATAAGAGGCAAACCCCTCAAGCTCATGCATCTTCACAGCATGTAGAAATAATCATGCTACCTTGAAATAACCAAGATGCTTCATCACACATCCTAATCAACCCTGAGGCCATCTGTATGTACACTCCACACTGAAACAGCTTGATGAAGTGTAGCTGAACGGTCACCATCTGCTGTTCAAGACCGTGGTTTTCTCAAAACTGAGTGTTAACATGTATTCTGCTGAACAAGGTTTTAACATAAATTGCAACTTAAAGATAAAGATTTGCATCTAGTAAATTGTCTGCTACCTAACTATCCACCAAAGAGTGAGTTAAAACAATGGTGATTGATCATATGAAAGAACTTGTTGCCTTTTTTAGTATTTCAATCTGTGTGTCTGTGGCGACATTTTCTTTTCTCGCTGCTTTCAGCAGCGTCACTTGGTCTTTGACTTCCAACTTCTGAGTCAGGCTTGTAGTAAGGGCAATTGTGTAATAGGTATATGTGTGTGTGTGTACGGATTTAAGATGGTAACATATAGGGGCGTGGCAAAGTAGTGAGGTAAATGTGTGTCAAAGATTTTTTTTTTTAAAGTCAACACGCAAAGTGACCGTGGACGTGACAAGATGGAAAAAAGATGAAAGAACAGGCTCGCCTGAAATTACATTTCACTGCCAAAGAGGCAGCTAGAAACAATTTATACTAAATCTTATGGATTATGGTTTTAACTTTTTAATTTCGCTGTCCAAACTGCACAGTGTGAGATTACTTTGTTAAAATATGGCATCTCAAAGAGGTGCTAGACCATTACTACTAAATGATATGCTATAAATTCACCCTTATTGTCCACTTAAAATTTCAGGTATGATCTCGTCTGCCCTAAAGAGGTGATGAATCACAAAAAAATAGACAGCAAACAGCAAAACATTAGTCAGTGTTGCACTCAATGTACAGTATTTTCTGTAGGACTATCCTGAACTGTTTTTAGGAAAAGCAATACAATAAAAAAATGAAATGACCAGGCTTCTGACCGGGCTGGTATTTAACCTCTCAACAAGGCCGGTGATGTCACTGGAAACCTTTGTGCTCCAAGTGCCAACGACCATCGTTAGATTGACAGTCGTTGGTGGTAAGTTGATTTCGACGTGCTCTATTGGGTCATAACGACAGGTTGTTGGAGTCACAGGGGGCCATTTGTGAACAGTTGTTCTTTGAAGTTAGATTGTTGAATCTCCTGGGAAGAGATGAGAGGGCAGAATTGTAAATTGGAGATAAGTGGTGTCTTAGACCTCCTCCTCTGTTTGGCGATGGTTTCTCTACTTTTACATAGATGGCTTCTTTTACTCCTCTTTCAAACCATCTGTCCTCTCTGTCCAGAATGTGGACATTGTTGTCCTCAAAGGAGTGGGCTTTCTCCTCGAGATGTAAGTGGATGGCGTCCAGAGTCAAGGCCTGCGGAGTTAGCTCTCCTGTGTTGGGCCATGAGTGGGCCTGAGTGTGTTACTGGGTTTGAAATACACAGAGATGATGATACCCCAGCCACATACGGAATGACTATGCTGTTTCTGGTGGTTAACAGCTCTATGTTGCAGTGTTCTGATTACTCCTAGCTTGTGTTCCAGAGGGTGGTGGGAGTCAAACAGTAGATATTGATCTATGTGAGTGGGTTTTCTGTATACCCCAATGTGGAGACTTCTGTCATTCTCCATATGGATGTCACAGTCTAAGAAAGGCAAACTATTGTCCTTGATTTCTTCTCTGGTGAACTTGAGGTTTCTGTCCACTGAGTTTATATGTTCGATAAAAAATTGCACCTCTTTGGATTTGATTTTAACCCATGGTCATCCAAATATTTGATCCAATGGCTTGGTGTTATTTCTTTGAATGATTTCAAAGCCTTGTCCTTTACCCCCTCCATGAATGGATTTGTCACAATAGGAAATACTGGTGAGCCTATGGCACAGCCGTGTTTTTGTCTGTAAAAAGTGCCATTAAACTGAAAATATGAGATGTTCAGGCACAAATCCAGAAATTGGCAAATGTGGTCTTGTTTGAGATTTGTTCGATTGTGTACTGAGTTGTCCTGTGTGAGCCACTCTCTTACTGTCTTACTGAGCCTCCATGGTTGGAACACAGGTGAACAAGGAAGTCACTTCGTAAGATACCATGGTTTCAACTGGATCCATTTTCAAGTCTCAGACTTTGTTCACAAAGTCTATGGAGTTTTGGATGTGGTGTGGGCTGTTGCCCACCAGTGGTGCCAGGATATTCACTATTTGCTTGGCATTGTTGTAAGTGACTGAGTTTATGCTGCTAACAAAGGGCCTGAGCGGGGCCCCTTCTTTGCGGATTTTCGGGAGTCCATATGAGCAGGGGATACAAGCTTTTTGTAACCGCTGGTAGGGTCCCGTTTCAGAGTTTTGTAAGTATTAGAGTCAGTGATTAGTGCAGAGATCTTTGCCTGGTTATTATAATCTGGTTGTGTTGAGAACAACCCTGCATCTACCCTTGTCTACCGGAAGGATTGTCATGTTGTGGTCTTTGCTCAGTGCTGTTACTGCTTTTCTCTCCTCAATGGTGAGGTTGGACGGGGGGACCTTAGCTTAGGACAACATTGCTGACACTTTTAACCTTAGTTGTTCAGCCTCAGTTCCAGTTAGGTTATTTTTCTTTATAGCATATTCTGTAGCTGTAATCAACTCCATTATGGATAACTCTTTTGGTGTCATGTTAAAGTTCAAGACCTCCTTTTCTGGTTGGGTAAGATCTCTGTCTGACAAATTCTAAATCCATCTGTTATGTTTCTTTCTGTGCTGGAGTGTCAGTTTTTTTGCCTCCAAGTGAGTATTTCTGTGTTTTTGTCAATATTCCTGGACTGTAAATTGTGAAATTCTTTGTTTGTCTTTCTTTGCTCTTATTGTATTGAGATAGTTCAGCTTTCTGCGTGAAATCGACAACTTTCTCCATGATAGAAACAGGTAAGTGTAGTAGAGACAACAGGGATCACCTGCTAGGCATTGCTGCCAGTAACACCACCTCCGGTGCACACGGATCAGCTGCAGGGTCATCAGCAAGGAACCATCAATCCCCAAGGTTTCTCTCCTTTAATCCCGGAACGTCTCCTGGTGGCGGAGCAGTGACATGGACATCTCCCTGCCACCCCTTGCAGCTGATAGGTGTTGCCCCCTGCGGCTGTTGTTGGGGCTAGCTGTTTGTTCCCCAGCACTTGTCCTTCCTCCTTAACTTTTTTTTTTTAATCATTCATCTTCAACCGCTTGTCCCTGGGTCGCAGGGGGTTGGAGCCGATCCCAGCTGACATCGGTCGTGGGGTGGGGTACACCCTGGACAGGACGTCAGTCTATCACAGGGCACATAGAGACAAACAGAGACGGAAAGACCATCCACTCACATTCACACCTACGGGCAATTTTAGAGTCATCAATGAACCTAACACGTGCATGTCTTTGGACTGTGGGAGGAAGCCGGAGAACCCGTAGAAAACCCATGCCGACACGGGGAGAACATGCAAACTCCACACAGAGTTGAACCGGGAACCCCATTGCTGTGAGGAGAAAGTGCTAACGACCACACCACCGTTCCTCCTTAACCAGAGCCAAAAGCTTCCTTTCTCAGCCTCCTCTGACAGCTCTTTGGTTGCCTTCTTCAAGCTCCCTCCTGTCACTCCTGCGTGCCTCAGAAGGCGTGTGGTTGACTGCCCCACATAGCCTCGGCATGCAAATTCTACTAGGTAGATGGTGGTCTTCCAGCCAGCCATCCAGCACTCAGCAGCCAACTCTGAGTACTTGGCCTTTTTTCATTCGTAGGCGGCCTCGATCCCCTCCTCTGCTCGTACCGTGAGCTCAATGAGGAGCAGGGATTTTGCCTTAGAGGACCACAGCACTAGGTCTGGGCGGAGTGATGTAGCAGTGATCTACCGGACAGCGAAGCTGCCTGTCGAGGTTGACACTAATGTTCCATTCCTGGTAAGAGGAGAACGACCTACGTGTTTCTTTTGGCCTGGTGTCTCTTTTCCCCCCACCTTCCATGACAAAGTCGATGAAGCTGTTGTTCTCTGCAGGTGGTACCCATCTGCTGCCCTGTCGACGGCCCACCAACATCTTTGCTAGCTTCCTTAGGACCTGGTCATGGCGCCACCTGTAGCGTCCCTGGGAGAGTGCAATCTTACAGCCTGACAGGATGTGCTGGAGGTTTGTATTAGGGGTGTTGCAGAGTGTGTAGCATTCCTTGCTCCCAAACCACTGGTGAAGGTTCACATGTTGCACGAATAAGGAAGCTGAGCCTTGCCTGCCGGATCTTCCAAAGGTCTGTCCAACTTGTGTTTCAGTTGTTGACTCCTTCCCAGATTCTCCAGCTTCCTTGTCAGCCATGTGACACGGCCTTGATCTTATAGCGCTCTTCCTCCAACTTTGTGTTCTGATATGCGCCTTATACACAAAGTAATACATAATGCTGCTCCACCACCTTTGAAAGAATTTGTCCATTTCTGCTCTGAACGAATGGGCAGAGCTACTAGATCCATCATAAGGGGAGATTGTAGCCTCCCAAATCAGAGCACTGCATTTGCACAATCAGCCTTCTGCTTTAGAGCTACTAAGGCATGGAACACTCTCCAAAGCATTCTAAAAAATGTTACAGATTTCTGTGCTCTCTCACGTGAGGTAAAAAAATGGATATTAAGAAATCAGTCTTGTCAGCACTAATTCAGCACAATGGCTGTAGCTTCCATGATATAAATTTACTTTTGTTTATGTGTGTGTGTGTGTGTGTGTTCTTAATCTTGTTTTTACCTGCCCAGGGACTGCAGATGGAAATTAGCTTTTAGCTAGAATCTGGTACAAATCATCTTTTTATACTATGTAACCAATGAATTTTGTACAAGGTCCCTGAAACAAATAAATTAAATAAACTAAACTAAACCTTTTCACCTCCGCCACCACCATCTCCTTCCTCTCTTTGCAGTTGGCCTTGGACCGGAACTGTGGTGCTTCACCCTACCCTAGACCTGCCCTTCCTGCCTGGACTCTCTTGATCTTGCAGGCGACTGATGGCTCTGTCAACCTCAGTTTGGGCATTCCACTTCCGGCTTGTCGGAATCCTGATGTTTGCATTCCTGACAGCCTGGTCGGTGGACTCTCTTAATTGAAGAACGAGCCTGGTCTTTTCTTGCTTGCAGCCCAAACTGATGGATTAGAGCGGAAGTGGGAGGGTGTTCCTTCCGAACAGGCCCGTTTCAGAGAGGCATCGTGGCAGCCCCAACCACTTTCTGATTAATGAGTTGGCCTTTCCATCCATCTTACTTGTGGTCGATGAGGGGATTTCACCTATTTTCAGTGGACACATCACTCGTAGCACCAGACTTTGTTCTTACCTAGGAGTTGGCTTTGGTCAATCTTTGCCAGACCTTCTGAGAGCTGTTTCAACAGTGGTCTGCCCATCTGTTTGTCTGAAAGTTCTGCTGTGTACTGCCTCCCAAGGCTTTTTATGGGTTGCTCAGAATTTCCCCCCTCTCCTACGATGAAGGTGGTGCTGTCGGTTCTGACTCCTCTTCTGAGACACAGGCTCTGTGATTTTAAGGGGTTGGATCCTCATTCGAGCCCACAACATCAGCCCCTCCATCCTTTTCTGCTGCCACAAACAAGATGGGAGATATGGCACAGCCCATAGCGATGCCTACCTCTAGCTGTTGCCATCCGGTGGGGAAATCTTGGAGAGCAAAGCACATCTGCAGGTCGTTGAAGTTGGATGCAACCATGGTCTTGATGCAGGAGGGCATGTGAAAGAACTCTATGGCATAGTTGTTCAGCTGGTGTGGGACTGATCCATATGCGTTTGCCACATCGAGCCAGACGACCTGGAGGTCTGTCTTTTCCTTTTTTGCCTTCTGGGTCTGGCCCCAGATCATTGTGGAGTGCTCGACCAGCTCTTCAGGAGTTTGTGGAGTGGTGTGACAGCTCCTGCCTGGAGCTGAATGTCAACAAAACCAAAGACATGGTGGTGACCTTCTCCAACAAGCAGAGGGAACTGACTGCATCAGCAAACACCGTGATCCAAAGCCTGTTGAAGCAGTTGAGGAGTACAGGTACCTGGGCACCATCTTCGACAGCCTGAGGATATTCTCAGGAAATGTCAGCAGCGGAATACCTCCTTAGGAAGCTCAATTCCTTTGGAGTCAGCAAGAACATCCTCCTGACCTTTTACTACTCCTTCATCGAGAGCATCATCACATTCTCCATCACATGCTGGTTCTACTCCACCAGCCTCCAGAACAGAAACCGCCTGCAGAGTGTAGCCACGGTCTGCTCTAAGATCATTGGACTTCCTGTTAGAACTCTGTCGACCATCCACGAGCAGCAGACACTCAGGTTAGCTGGTCGGATCATGCAGGACCCCTCTCATGCTCTCTTCTCAGCGTTTGAGTGGCTCCCCTCAGGACGCCGTCTTCGTTGTCCCTGCTGCAGGACACAGAGGAGAAGAGCAACCTTCATCCCCAGGGCTGTCCAGCTCCTCAACTCCTGACCCCGCTGACCATCCCCCTCCCCAATCTTGACACCCTCCCCTGGACACTTCACCCCCCCCCCCCTCCCTGGACACCATCACCCCCCTCCACTCCAGACACCCTCCCTGAACACCTCACCCCCCTCTCCACCCCGGACACCCCTCCCATCACCCCTCCTCCTCCCCTCTCCAGACACCCACCCTGGACACCATCACCATCACCCCCCCTTCCTGTCCTAAAAAGCTGTGAACTACTAGTTTGATGCCCAATTCCACTTTATTCTGTTCACTCTGTTTATAATGTAACTCCGGTCTGTTGAACTTATTTATTCTGTTTATAAAGTTCCTCCGGTCTGTTGCACTACTCCACTTACTTATTTATTCTGTTATGTTCACACCGGACTTATTCTGTTACTATGTTCTTACTGGTCTACTTGATTCTGTTAGTTTATTTTAATTTATGGTATTAATGCACTACTCCACTTTATTCTGTCTATCAGGTCTTATATTGTATCCATCATAGCACTATGGTCACTTTATTTTTCAGTATGCATCTGGTTTCACAGAGCCAGCATATACTTAGACTGCTGTTTTCCTGCCGTGCACCACTATCACTTTATCGTGATTGTCACTGGAAACCTTTGTGCTCCAAGTGCTAACGACTTACATCTCAAGGAGAAAGCCCACTCCTTTGATGACAACAATGTCCAAATCCTGGAAATTAAGGACAGTTGGTTATAAAGAGGAGTAAAAGAAGCCTTCTATGCAAAAGTAGAAAAAACATTGCTTAACAGAGGAGGTCTAAGTAACCACTTATCTCCAATTTACAATGCTGCCCATTCATCCCTTCCCAGGAGATTCAACAATCGACCCTCTAAGAACAACTGTTCAAATGGCCTCCTGTGACGCCAACGACTGTCGTAACCCAGTAGCGCACTAACAAAGTCAAAACCAACTTCCCACCAACGACTGTCACTCCAATGACGGTCATTGGAGTGATCTGGAGTATTTTATTTATTTTATTTGTTATTCCTGCAAATAAATAAAACCCACTAAAGCTTTGTTAGCATACAAACAAAAACACATTTTATAAAAGTAAGCATCTGTTTTCTTTCCAGTGCTGGATATTTAATTTTGCCAAGCACTGGTGTGCACAGGGACGCACCCTTCCAGTGCAATGGTGGCTGTGGATGTTGCTGTAATCCTCAGGATGCTGAGCAGAGTCCATCATGGGATTTCACAGTTCCTTCTCTCGTCTCCTCATTTCCTCACCTCCTTGCTCCCTCATCCTCTATTTTGTTCTCTTTTCATCACATTTCTCCTGACCTTCCTACCCGGAGCACTTCCCCCATTTCCATTGGAAAGCGAGGTGTGATGAGCGTCAGCTTATTGGGGGGCAGGCTAATCACTGAAAACAAGTAAACAAGTGAAAAAGGTGAACAGAGTGCAGCACAATCAGTAGGGAGACTAAGGGCGTACTCACACTGTCCTTCTGGCCGGGGCCAAAACCGTTTTTTCAGCTAAAGCCTAGTACCTTTAAGCAGTGTGAGTGCACCCGTTCCGCGCATAACTGCGGCCAGCTGGCCGTCCACGGCCCGCTTGAAAGAGGTGGGCTTTAGCCGAGCCATTTGCACATGTACGAGCACGAGCGTGCGCACGTGTACGAGCACGAGCCCTACGGCAGTAGCGTTATGTCCGCCTGTTCGGACATGTAAATAGAAGGACGGACCATGCGCGGACATTTAACAACAACAACAATGGCGGTGAAAGGTTCACGTTGATGTGATGCGGAGGTGGAGTGTTTACTGAAGATTTGGTCGGATGAAAATATTCAAAAACAGTCGACAAGACGCACAAAAACTCTGAGGTCTGTGGAAAGATTTGTAAACAAAGCCACACACACGTGATCAACGCATGTGACGTGTTATGGCGTGATGTCGTATGGACAGCAAGAAGCATTGGCCGGCCCTGGCAGTGTGAGTACAAACGGGGCTGGGGTGCGGGGGGGGGGGGGGGGGGGGCAAGTACCTTAAAGCCTGGGTCGCGGTACGGAAGGACAGTGTGAGTACGCCCTAAGGGTGGGTGATTGGTGTGGAGGTAGCGGGTGCATGCACACACAGGGTCATAGTAGTCAATCTTAACAAGACAATGACGAGGTGCGATCAGTGTTAAATGGTGGTTGCATGACATTACCAAACAAACAGGAATCTCTCAAAGTAGGTCTACACTCCATCTGACCTGAATTCCTCATTACACACACACACACACACACACACACACACACACACACACACACACACACACACACACACACACACACACACACACACACACACACACACACACACACACACACACACACACACGACAGCATGCTATTGTGCATTTACTGCTGCTTTACTTGATCAGTTAATGGCACATATTTTCCAGAAAGAGCCTCCACCTGGCTTCCATGACACTTGATCAGCCTCTGATTAAAAGCTGAATATTCATAGCAGCACTCTGGTGGTCTGCAGTAATCTTGACTGTGTGTAAAATATGGACTCAAATCGGGATGGAAGGAGGATCTTGCATACTTAAAGAAAGCATCTGCTGGTTATGACTGAAATGAACAGAAGAGTTATCTTGTCTCGGAAGAATTTTAAAGTACCTCAAGTGTGTGAACTCGGTGACTTGTCAAGCAAGAGAGAAACTGTGTGTCAGTGCCTTGTGGGTTGAATGGCTCGGAGCAGCAACTTCCACCTTTCATAATAACTGACTGTGTATGTAACATTGCACCTTATGCATCTACACTACAAGGCCACTACTGCTTTTTCAAGGTCACCCTGCAACAATTCAGAGCATCTTCATTACTTCTGTTGGCACTCCGTCGTTCCCATAGCAACCTTGCTGAGCTGACAGATTAGAGGCCATGGAATCAGCTTCTCCCATAGTTGGAAAATCACAGACACTCAGGCACACATACGGCCATTAAAATAATGAACACATAAGGACATTTGGGGATACCTACTCTGCATTGTTTAAGATAAACCAGGTATCAGAGGCGAGGTGTTGGAGTGAGATTGTCTTACACAAACAGGCCACTATGGTAAAAAGTGGAACATAAGGAGTCTCCTATGAAACAGAGTGTTCTCTCCCTGCTCCTGACTCTTTTTTGCTCTCTGTTGCTCTCTCTGCGGGCAGGCCATGTGCGCCTCGATGCTCATTATCGGAACAAACAGAGATGAGGTGGGAAGAATGGCGTACACACCATGTACCAGAGAAGGGAGGATGAAAGAGCACAAAACAAGAAAATCAAACAGCAGGCATAAGGGAATCACAAGGGAATTGTTTCTAACGGCGCACACCTACTTCCATAGGGAACACAACACAACACACACATACTGTCAGCTCCTTGAAAAATAATTAATTTCAGTCCATATCAGATGTCCATTCCCCTTGAAAAGAAATAAGAAAAGAGAGAGACTCTCCAAAGGCTGCGATAGACTTGTAACAAATAAGACATTGCATCAGAATTGAAAAGACACTGAAATCTCCTTCCTGTCTGCGTTCTGTGGAACAAGGGATGTTTCATGACAAATTGTCTTTTTATGTCTTTGGAAGTGTGACTCCACAGTGTAACGAGTGGTGAAACGTTACAATAAATCCAACAGGCACAGTGATGAGAAAATCGGCACTATCAAACACAAATGTGGATGGCTGAGGACATATTTCTGCAAACATGTACGTATTTACACCTGATACAGGCTGACATTGTACAGTGTTCATGGCGTGTTTGTATCTTTTCATTCTTTCGGCTGCCACAGCGATCCATTTCCATCTAGTGATTGTTAACCCTGGCCCGACCAATCCGGTATGGAAATCTGTTTCTGTAATCCGCATATTTGATTTGACATAGGTTTAACACCAGATGCCCTTCCTGACACAACCCTTGCTAATTACAGTGCCCCTGATCATGCCTAAATGTTCCCATAAGTATTATTTCGACCTCATATTCATCATGTTCCATATTCAACATTTTTCATCAAATGTTGCCAAACTTAGAGTCTGTAACAGGTATAGTGAGGACCCAATAGCAGCAGACAATCAGGCAGGTTTAGTTGGTAATGAACTTTATCAACAAAGAGAGACAGGCAAAAGGAGAGTTGAGGCCAGGCAGGGAGTCGAGGAGCCGTTGCAGGGACTCACCAAACTGCTCAGGTGAGAGGCAGACGGAAACCAGGGGGGACCGGACAAAGGTCGGGACATAAGGCAGAGGTGATATCTAGGAAGACGACAGGACAGGATGGTCAAGGGCAGGCAGGGTAGAAACCATCTAGGCAGTCCAGAAACTGCTGGAGCGTCTCGCATGAGAGCTGAGAACAATCTGGAAGATTGTTGGTGAGGAGAGTCTATATACTTCGTTAATTGGTGATCAGAGGCAGCTGAGTGCAACAGATGAGGAGAGTTGAGCTGAAAAGGGGGGAGTGACAGGCTGGCAGGCAGGTGAGTGGATGGAGGTGAGGGAATGAGATGAAGAAAGGGCAGACTGTGACAGAGTCTACCGGTAGCAGCTAACATGCTCACCAGGACAATGCTAAAATACTGATGTTTAGTAGGTTTTTACATTTAACATATCCACCATTTTAGTTTAACATGTTAGCATGCTAACATTTGCTAATTAGAACTAAACACAAAGAACAGTTGAGAGTGATGGTAATCCTATTAGGTATTTCATCATGAACCAAGGCATTGATCAAATTATTAAAATAGGATCACCAAAGTTATTTCAATGCATTTTAAGGGAACTATTAATGTTTGAACTAAATTTCATGTCAATCCAATATTGAGATATTTCACTTCAAACCACAGCAGACCGACATTGCCGCTCCAGGAGCCACACTGCTAGCTCCACTAAAAAAATGTGCTGTTTATATGCAAAAATATTTCTAGTAATATAATTGTCCATTTAAGTGGTGTATTTGTTAATGGTAAATTTAGTTTGCTGATAGTAAAAAAAAATTAAAGGGATAGTTCAGCTATTTTGATGCACATTTGTGTCATCCCGATTCTCCGTTAGTTTCGGATCCGAGAATATTTCTTTTAAACCAAGTTTTTGGCTATTTTTTTAATTATACCCCAACTATAATAATTATACCCCCACTTATTATTTTAAAAGTTGATCTTTTATTGGCTGATAAACCATTTCCAACAGATCTGGGGTTAAAGCAATCTCAGCAAGAGCTTGTCTGACAGTGTGGGAAACATCAACCAGCTGTTAACCACCTGGCTTACCGATTACCAAGTTACCTCATCTAGGCCCATGCCAGTAAGTTTCCCATCCTCTGAAGGCCCTGCTTTCATTTCCTGACTGAGTTCGAACGCTGTGGTCTCCGATTAGAGTACTCACATGTAAGTGTTGAAACTAACGTTACATCAGCTGCTGACACCACATCTGCAAACTAGCTAGGGCTAACTGTAAACAAACAGCACACCTTTCTGCCAAAGCCTTTTCCCTTCTTCCATCAGCCTTCATCCTCTTCTACCATGGCTCCACCCAACTCCCCACCAGGATGTGATAGTTGTCTTCACCTGAGCGGGGGAGAGCGCAGGTTGGAACCTCTGCCCTCCGTCACTTCTGATAGGCCGGTGTCACAAACTAAAAACAACAACAACAACAATAATAATACATTTTATTTATAGGCGCCGTACATTTTCTAAAACAGCGCAACAAAAACGATAATAAAAATGAGTAAACAAAATTATCAAATCAGGTTAAAATAACAACACAGTGCAAATGATATCAAGAGGAAAAGGCAGTTTTGAACAGATGGGTTTTCAGTTTAGTTTTGGAGTGAGCTGGACTCTAGCTTTGACAGGTTTCCCGTCTTGTTGGTGGGTTCATCTATGGTCCGCAATGTCCGAGTCAACAAGTGCTATTACTCATGTCAGCCAGGTGCAAACACTAACAATTTAGATGACATCATCCCACAGCTGCTGCACGCTTAACCCTCTGACTGTACTGTCGTGGCTCATCTGGGAGGAATGAATGACTTCAGGCTACAACAGTCAACAAAACTAGGGGACGAATATATTCACCTTATTGACAACATCTTGCATATGAACAAACAGTGAATCATATCTGGACTCCTCCCTCCCCCAACTTTTGGTGATATTAACTTTAGCCGACTCCAGCAGCTTCATGTATGGCACAAAGGATATTGCAACAACACTGGCCTCACCTACACTGATAACTTTACCACCCTTCTGAACAGACCAGGGGCCTCATGTACTAAGACTTGCATGGCTTTCTTACTAAAACATGGCGTACGCTAGAATCCAGAATGTGGCATACGCACAAAAAAATTCAGATGCATCAAAGTGTGCGTAAGCATGGATCCAAGCACTTTTACTTTGTACATCCCAATCAACGTGGAATTGAGCGCACATGTAGTGCTAAACTCCTCCCTGTCCACACCCACATTTAAATATCAAATCAATTTAAATAGGGCCTGCACCTGGGATTCCCTCTCTGCACCATCAGATTTAAACAATGAGTAGAGGTAAGAAGAGTAACTTTAACGAGTCTGAGCTCGAAGTTTTATTAAATGAAGTGGAGACCCGAAGAGAGGTGTTATTTTGTAGCCTCTCTTCGGGGATTAACTCGAAGAAAAATAAATTCGAGTGGGAGTCTGTGTGTAAGGCAGTATCACCGAAGTATCACCGCAACGGGCGGGGGGACAGGAGGGGAGGAACTGACCCCCTTTGACCAGAGAGTGGCGGCTATTGTGGGGGACACGGCTCTATGCGGAGTTGTGGGGGCCCATGAAGGTGACACAGATCATCCTCAAGGTAAATGTGTTAAACTCAGAAATGTCATTATATTGGTCGTACAATAGGCTGCTCACTCGTGCGTTAAGTTGGCAGGATATAAACACATTGACTCATGTTTAATTACTTAATTTTTTTATTATTATTTCTCAATCAATAGACGATGAACCAGGGGAGGGCTCCTCCCTCTGCACAGTGTGCCCTGGCGTCTCCACTGGCTCCTCCAGCACCACGCGCCCCGGCGACTCTACCGGCACCTCCAGCACCACGCGCCCCCGACTCCACGCCAGCTGCTGACGTCCGCTCGACTGGCCGTGTCCTTTCGCAAGCTGTGCTGGAATCCCAGGAGGAAATAGTGTGCGCAATCCGTGGCGTCAGTGATCGTCTTGACCAAATTGTAAATGCACTTGGGGATATTTGTCAAGCAATAAATGCACTTAAAAAGTAAATTGTGTCCTTGCCTCTTTACATCGTTGATATCAGACGCTGCCGGGCCCGTATCGCTTTGCGGGGTGGGTCGAGATTAACAGGTCCGGCATCCGGTTCTTCTGGTGGGGGGATGTGGTCTGGCAGTGGTATGGCATGGCGTTGTGCCAAGTTGTGCAGGACACCACATGCCAGCACGATGCGGCACACCTTCTCAGGTGTGTACAGCAGCACCCCGCCCGACCTGTCTAAACAGCGCCAGCGCCCCTTCATTAGACCAATTGCCCTCTCCACCACTGCCCGAGTTCGGGAATGGCGGTCGTTGTATCTCCCCTCTTGGTCGGTGCCGGGGTTAGTGAGAGGGGTCAACAGCCACGTTCTCAGGGGGTAACCACTGTCCCCTGGAGTCAAATGAAGGAAGAATACAACATGTGAACGATTTAATTTCCTTTGTTCATGCACCACTTGATTAAGTCACTTTTCTAAAGAGATATTTAGATAATATAAATAATCACACTACTGTTCTTGGGAAAACAAACAGGACAAAACAACTTCATTACAAGGATTGACAAGACTGATCACACTTATATTAATGACTGCAGAGGTGCGCCGTGGCTACTGCAGTGACATTTCCAACTTTACGCACGCGTTTGAGACAAATACTGAACACAAGGAGACAAAAGGCTTAGATAGCACTGCCACTTTTTTTCACCAGGGAAAAAACAAATACACATATGAATGCACGTGCCCAAACAGGCATTGTGCTGGTTTAAATTCGGGGCGCAATTAAAAGAATAAATGATTTACTCCCTGAGAAGCTACCCATCGCGCACCGTGCCATCCTCCAACCTGTTACCAACCATGCTATTGGTAAGAATGAACGAGTCATGCTTTGAACCAGGCCACCTTGCCAAGATGTTGGTGAGCTGCATTTGCGCATCGCATATAATTTGAACGTTTATTGAATGAAAATGTTTCCTGTTCACAAAAACAAATTCATCCTGTGACGGCGCTTTTATAGAAACATGTGTGCAGTCAAAAGCGCCGATTACATTAGGGAAACCGGCTCTTGCTGCAAATTGCGCTTTATTGTTGGCCTGTTCAACAGCATTGTATGGGAATTTGATGTACCTAGATGACATTCTTATGATGCCGGCCCACACAGCGGGCATGGCTCGGCTCAGAGTGGACTGGCACACTCCTGAC
This sequence comes from Echiichthys vipera, assembly GCF_963691815.1. Taxonomy (NCBI): domain Eukaryota; kingdom Metazoa; phylum Chordata; class Actinopteri; order Perciformes; family Trachinidae; genus Echiichthys; species Echiichthys vipera. The sequence goes on along the minus strand of NC_139825.1, from coordinate 10,501,367 downwards.
CGGTCGGCCAGTTCCCGCTGGAAGGCTCCCGTTGCCAGAAACCCCAGAGTGGTCAGCACCTGTGTGGAAACGGACAACCCCTGGCTCCTGGCTGTGTGTCGTTCTAGGGCTGGCCGCAGCTCCGCGCACAGCTCCGCGCACAGCTCCGGTAACACTGGCCTCAGCAATCTGAAACGACTCATGAGCCAGTTGTCATCATTTGCCAACAGATCTTCCCGATCTCTAAACACCCTCTCGCGTCTGATATTACCATTTGCAATGTCTTCTAACAAGGCCAAGGCTGCCATTGTTAATGCCATTTTTTCATCATTTTGCGCATGCTTTTATATCCATCCATATAATTGCAAACACGTGTGTGTTAATTGTCCATTAATGTGTTTCTGATGCGCACATTACACTGAGGATGAATTGTTTTCTAGAAATGGCTAAACTGAAGTTGGTGCACAGTGGGGTCATGGTACATAAACCCCTGGAATGAGACTAGTCCTGGCTGGTTGAGCAGATAATAACTTGCATCACAGAGCCTCACAGAAAAGAGAGGATGATAGTGATCTCGTGCTCTCTCACACATCACCTCGTTATGATCCTAAAGAACAGAGGAATGCTCATTTCCTCATTTTAGGCACACACACACATACTCATTAACTAATATTTTCGTGTGGTGCAAACACAGACACATCTGTTCTCTCTAGATAGCCATATAGGGACATGCACTAATTTCCTTCACTCAGCTGTTAGTGTTATAATGTGTTGCCGGGCAGAATAACGCCCATTGCCGCCTTTTTTACCTTTAAGGCGTTACCATCGACAGAAGGGTATTTAAAGCCGCTACCCCTAGACAACAATAGACTCTTCTGATGTATGACCTGGTTTGAGTTCAGTATCAGAACTTGTCTCCGCTTTGCAAAGTGCTCCAATAAAGATATTGGTGTGATCTCAAGCCATCGTCTCAAGATCTCTCCTTCTATCCTCCGATCAACGGACCCGGGGAGGTGACTGCAGGTTGATCTCAACATTCGCCAACGAGACAATAGCTGTAGAAACGTGCGTACGACAGCCATGAAGTTTGCGTGGCGCACCGCACATTTCCACGGTCATTTCACTTTTGATACATCTGAACGTTGACGTGGAAAATGGCGTACGCAACATTGATACATGAGGCCCCAGATCTCTTTAAACAGGACCATCTAGATTTAGCAGGAGCCCACCCACTGGTCCGTAATATAGAGCTCACACTGCACTCCTGCAACACCTTCTCCACCTGACTGTCCTCATCTCCCACAGTTCACAGTATCAGCGCCCCCTACTGTCCACCCCCAAAAGCAAATCCACCTGATACTTGTTTCACTCCCACAACTATTCCTGTCAGAATATCAGCTAGACCAATAACCTCTGTATTGGATATTTCTGTCCATATTTCCAGTATATACCATCGCCCCAAAAGTGCATTGCGTAGTGGAGTCTGTGGACAACCCGCGGCTGATAGACTGCAGACCTCTGCCAGCTGTTGCAAATCATGCTTTTAACACACACACACACAAGTATGGCACTGTTGAACATTAGATCACTAGTAGGCAAGTTATTTTTAATAAATGATTTTATTACTAAGCACAATCTTGATTTTATCTTCTTAACAGAAACATGGTTAAGCATCAATAATAGTGACACAGTTTTGATTGAATCAGCACCTCCTGGTTTTATTTTTATGAATGAATTTAGAATACATAGAAAAGGAGGCGGTGTTGCCATCTTATTCAAGGAGACTCTACAATGCAAGAAAATGTCTTGTGGAAACTTTAACTCTTTTGAATATGTAGCTGCTCAGCTGAGTGCCCCTCAGCGAACAATACTTTTAACTATTTACAGACTACCAAAATATGATGCACAGTTCTTTGATGAGATTGACAAATTGCTGTCCATTGTATGCATTGATTTCAATTGTGTTGTCTTAGTTAGTGATTTCAATATTTACATAGATAATGCAGAGGATAGGCGTGCAAAACAGCTCCAATACATTCTGGACAACTTTGAACTTAATCAACATGTAACAGTACCAACCCACCATAAGGGGCATATACTGGATCTGATTATTTCCAAGGGTCTCAACATTTCTGATGCTATGGTGACTGATGTTGCCCTTTCCGATCACCACTGTGTATTTTTTAAAACAACCATCTCTGCCAGCAGTAGAAGAAAAGAACCAGAGGTGATCAAAAGGCACTGTATCCGTGAAAAATATTGGCATACTGTTCATGCAGGCCTTTAAACCATCACCAACCCTGCCATTGGCCTCTGTTGATGACCTTGTGGATGGTTTTAGCTCCAATGTTATGACGGATGCCATTGCACCACTAAAGACATAGGTCTTATCTGGAAGAAAAAAGTCATCATTGAGAAATGCCACAGCAGTGAGATCTCACGGAAAAAATTTCAGGCAGGCCAAATCTAAACTACAGGTTCACTACGACATCTACAAAGACAGTCTTTGTACCTACAATAAGGAATTGAAAGAGGCAAGGCAGTCCTTTTTCTCAGACGTTATCAACTAAAATAATAATTTGTGCACCTTATTGCCATTGTCGACAGACTGACAAATCCCTCGTCATCGGTCCCTCCTGAGCTCCTGTCCAGCAAGTCGTACAATGACTTTGCAGATTCATCACTGATAAAATTCTAAAGATAAGACAAACAATGTGTAGCTTTACCTCAGGGAACATGGCTATGTCACTTATGCCTCCATATTCACTAATGACTCTACAACCCTTTGGACCTTTAGACTGTGCGTCTCTCACTGAAACTGTTAAGCAGTTAAAGTCCAGTACCTGCTGTCTTGATCTGCTGCCCACAAGCTGAAGAATCCTAATCTGGATTCCTCAGTGATGAGCAGCTATAGGCCTATTTCAAATTCAGCATTTCTGGCAAAGATCATTGAAAGGGTAGTCTACCATCAACTACACTCCTTTATGATTCAAAACAATCTTCCTCAACGACATACAGTACATCGAAACAGTGATGCATCAAAAGCATCAGTCTTGGTACTGCTTGCCAGACTGGAGAAGTGGGTGGGACTCTCTGGTTCTGTGCTGGACTGGTTCAATCCTACTTGAAAATCAGGATTACTTTGTCTCCCTTGGTAACTGTATATCAGAACAACCACATGACCTTAGTCCCCTACACTCACTGAGTCAGAGTGTCAAACAAATCAATGAGTGGATAACCCAGAACTTCCTCCAGCACAATGCAAATGAGACAGAAAATATTGTCTTTGGTCCCAATAATGCAAAGCTAGAGATGAGTGCTCAACTAGACTCAATCACACTAAAAACCACAGAGAAAGCCAGAAACCTGGGTGTAGTTATGGGCTCGGATCTGAATTCTAACAGCCATATAAAAAACATTACCAAATCTGCCTATTACCATATAAAAAAACATCTCAAGAATCAAGGGATTTCTGTCCAAACAAGACACAGAAAAACTTGTTCATGCATATATTTTCTATAGGTTGGATTATTGTAATGGCCTCTTTACAGGTGTTAGCTAAAAATCAATCAGAATGCTGCAGCCAGAGTCATGACCAACACCAAGAAAATGGACCACATCACACTTGTCCTTAAATCTTTGCACTGGCTCCTTGTATGTAAAATGATAGATTTCAAAATTCTGTCACTGGCCTACAAGGTACTGAATGGTCTGGGTCCAAAATACATCACTGAGCTGCTTGTTCGATCTGAAGCTCCCAGACTCCTCAGGTCTTCAGGGACAGGCTTACTCTGTGTTCCCAGGGTCAGAACTAAAAAAGCTGAAGCAGCGTTCAGTTTGTATGCTCCACGCCTGTGGAACAATCTCCCTGAACAAGCTCCTTTAAATCAGGCCTAAAACACTTATGTTTACTGCAGCTTTCCCATAACCCAACATAAAGGTGATCTTAACTCTCTAATCTTAACCCTTTATCTGCTTATTCTATCATTCTTGATTATTAGCGATTTCATTGTCCTGTATTGTATGATCATTTTGTTGTCTTTTTAGGAAGTTATTCTTTTTTTTTCTTTCTGTAAAACACTATGAAATCTGCTTGTACTTATGGTGCTATATAAATCAATTTACCTTGCCTTTACTATTTTGAAGTATGTTTGTGAAAGATACTTACCCATATTCAGTTTATTACCTGCTGTAGATAACGGCCTTCACGCCGTTTGGAGAAGCGGGTACCGGCACAGAAACAAAGCAATGCTGTGGACAGGAGCAGCACTTACAATGTATTTTAGCTACCTATAAAAGGCAAACCGAAAAAAATCCAATTCACTTTAAATGTACACTATATTTAGAATATTTTCACAGCTTTACCTTGCTGTCAGACAGCTCTGTCCTCCGGTTTACACAGAAATTTCCTCTCTCTCTTTCATCTGTCTCCTGACTCCTGTAGAAGTTCTTCTTCTGTAACTCTGGCTGCCAAAAGAATCCTCTTGTCTCCACAATTACCAGCATTTCATCATCGCTGTTATAATCACTCATTTTTATTTTCTGGTATTTGTTTATACCGTAAACTATTGAAAGTATGACTAAACAGCTGGCTAATACAAACAAGCGTAAGGCAGCAGAGTTGACCTTATGCTTAGGAATATGTTGAGAAAATGTAGTGCCAAAGGTAAAGCAGTGAAAATATATAAAAAAAATATAAATATAATGTACATCCATCCATCCATCCATCCATCCATCCACTATCTTTTGTCCCTTATCCCAGTCAGCTGGAGTCAATCCTAGCTGACAATGGGCACAAAGTGGAGTACTACCTGGACAGGAGGCCTGACTATCACAGGGCAGATATTGCCCACAGTTCAAATAATGTAGATTTCTTTTAAGTGGGACTTTTTTTTAAGGTGACTAAAGTATGTTTTGCTGCAGATGCTGCTCTCTCCATAGCAGCGTCTGTCTGTACTCCTGTCCGTTTCTCCAGACTGGCAGCATGTGTTAACCATCATCTATTTTAGGTAACACACTGACTATGGAGAAGTACCTCATACAAACGCACTTCAAAAAAGCATTTATTATAAGATATAATGTCCTTTCACAGTAAATATAAGTATATCTATATCTTGCAAATACAAGGCTGAAAAGAAGTTGTTTTATTTGTGCATGACGGTTACGTTTTGATTCAATTTCTAAACTTTATAGATAAATAACGATTTACAGCCAGACGCCTTGCATAGCGGGCAACTGGCCCCTGCCAAGCTGCAACGCAGTGACTCATCAAGCGCCCTTATCTCCCGAGGGAAACACCCTCAGTCCTGTTGTCTGGATATCTACGTTACAACACTGTCAGCCCATAAACCCCAAGTGGCTGACACAGCCCGTAGATAACAGAGACAGCCAGGGCTGCATCAGATTTCTGATAACAGTCAATGGTTCTCAGACTTTGACAGATATTCAAAGACACACACCCACACACACACACACAGATTAGTGATTAGTGAAGTTTCATAAAAATCATTTTGATCACGTCAAGGTAGAGAATATGTTTAGTTTGCGATTGTTTTTATCCAACCTGAGTCACAGAAGTTTTAAATCAGCCCGACGGCATCAATGTCAAAGAGAGGATCTTGTGTCTGAGGCAGCTGCAGCACTGCAAGCTGCCATTGGATGTCCCTGCTCCACCAGTAACATCCACTTAATGTCTGTGGACTGTTGATGAGGTTTTCTCCTCCCTGTTACCAGGGGTCCGTTTCACAAAGCAGGTTCAACAAACTCTGAGTCTAACCCAGAACTCTGAGTTGATCTACTCTGAGATAGGAAACTCTGAGTTTTCAGTTCCAGAACAGCAGATTTGCGTTAGGTTGATCAACTCAGAGTAGTTTGACCTAGAGTTAAGCTAATTAAAAAAAGACAGCATCAATGGAGCCCTGATTTGACGAATCACCATAGCAACGGGGAAGGGGAGGGCTACGCTACAACTGGAACTGTAAATATTAATGCGCTCATACGGAGAGTTTGAGCATGTTTTTCGCCGAAAGTGTAACACCGCTGGAGGACATTGCTGCTTGGGTCAGTGCGTAAGTTTAAATGTAGTCCTGTTGCAATCACAGTAATATCACAGTGGGAACTGCTTGAGTGGTAGCCTATTAATTTATTTCATTTAGGTGCTTCACACGGGGGAGAAGCGCACTTGGCAGCAGCTTAAGATGAAACATAAAAACATTGTTCAAACAGGTAAAACATCGGCACAATCTCATGGTGACGCCTCATTTTTAGCATGTTTTACATTGTAAAGTAAAAATTACCGTAAGTGGCTGTTTTATATGTTGTATAAAAAACACCCATTTGCAAAAAAACGCAGCGCAATCAAAAGGACATGCCATGGTAGTGAAAAAGTCACCACCTAATATAACTTATAATGTAGGCCTACTGAATGATTTTTATACGTTGTATAAAAAAACTCCCTTTTGCAAAAAAAAGCAGCGCAACACACAATATCTGCTGGGATATGAAACGGTACCGCTCAAAAAGAGAATTGCCTGGAAATGCAAGAACATCTATAATCAATAGTTTGATAATCATCTCCAGACAAATATTTAATTATCTGCGCAGTAATGCTGCACCTTCATCCACGGGATCTTTATCAAAAGGACATGCCATGGTAGTGAAATAGTTTCCACCTAATATAACTTCTAATGTCTGATTTTTGCAATGATTTTCCTAAAAAACTGACGACAGAACTATACTACGCCAAAACTCGCCCGCTGACTGAATGAATGAGGAAATCAAATACCGTGTGTGGGTGAAAGAGGGCGGAGACAGAGAGAAACTCAAGGTTTTCTGAGAAAAACCTGGTCCCGACCAGGTTAGTTTCAGAGAGCATGTTACCATGGTAACTGACCGAGAGGTTAAGTTACCTCTCTTTGTGAAACAGGCTAGAGTTACCCCTCTGTCTCTGGTTTGAGTTACCTCCCTTTGTGAAACGGAAAACTCAGAGTTTCCCTCATTTCAGGGTTAACAGAGTTTTCACTAAACCTGCTTTGTGAAACGGACCCCAGCACATCTGCAGAACAGGTTAACGGACAGGAAGTCTAAATGAAATTGAGCAGCTTGCTTTTCTATTCATATTCCTAATCTCTGTATGTTTTTGTACCGCTATCATTATGAGGACCAAATATCCCAAATAGGGCAAAAAAACAGCATGAGAATATGTCAAAGTACGTTGTTTTAATCCCACACAACTGTTCTGGCACACAGAATTTGAACACGACAGCTGCTTGGTTTAATAATAATAACAATAATATCCAATTTTATATACCGCTTTTCTCAGTACTCAAAGACACTTACAAAAATAGACACTCAAACAGGAGTCACGTTAAACAACACTAGAACAAAAGAACATCACATTAATAGAAAAAGGGGTGGGAGGGATGGAAGATGGTGAATTTTTGTTGTTGTAGGTTATTCTGAAGAGATGGGATTCAAGTTGACTCTTGAATGACAGGAGTGTTTCTGAGTTCCGGATGACGAGGGGCAGGGAGTTTCAGAGGGTAGGGGGGGCGATGGCAAAGGCTCGGTCCCCCCAGGTTGCGATTTGGTTTTGGTGATGGGGGTGAGAAGAGTGGCGTCAGCAGAGCAGAAACAGCAAGTGGGGGAGTGGTGATGGAGGAGATCAGTCAGGTATGAAAGTGCAAGGTTGTTGAGGGCTTTGTATGTGTGAGGAGGATCTTTAAGTTGAGACACTGTTGTATGGGAAGCTTGTGAAGTTCATGGAGAATGGGAGTGATGTGTGCCCTGAAGGGGGAGTGAGCAGGCGGGCGCTCAAGTTTTGTATATATTGTAGTTTTTGAAATGCAGTAGAGGGGAGGCCACAAAGGATGCTGTTGCAGTAGTCGAGTCTGGAGGTGATGAAGGCATGGATGAGTGTTAGAATGATATAATCCCTATTTTTTATCATTGCAGTGGATGGCTGTTTAACATGAAAGGAGGCACTCATAGTGGGATTATTTTCCATGTGACTCTGTAGTTCCATTCAGCTCTTGAGAGATTTTGACTGTCTTTCAGCTCAGTTTTTGGTTTTACAGCCTTATCTACAGTAGGTAGTTTTCGGTGAAAAGGCTCAGCATGTAGACAAATCTGGAAACTATAAGGAACTTATTGTAGCATTAAACAGGTTAAGAAGCAGATATTTCACTCATAAGTAGATGCAGAGCTAATATATTAGCCATACCAAATGTTTTTTTTAAAAGAAAAAATAATCTGTCAGTATTATGTCTACAGCTTGTTCCTGCTTTCCCCCAAGTGACCAAAAGATCAGTCGATTCAGGTTTAAGGTTAGGGAAAGATGTCCTACATGAAAAAACACAACATTGATCTTTGGTCAAAGGTGTTGTGACTTTAACCTTTAATAACACTGCATGGAAACATTTTTACAGTATTTTACTTTCTTTGTGGTTTAATGTTATACATTATATATATATTATATTAATATTGATATTGATTCACAATTATGCAGTATTAAAGAGTGAAAAACACTACAGCATATTATGCTGCATTTGGCTTTGCAGCTGGTGTGATCCAATACCAATTTGATTTTGCCACTGACAGAGGAACAGGGCCTTCCTATGGGCATTATACATGCTTTGGCTTTTGGTAATGTTGTGTTACTGTACTGTATGTTAATAAGCTGCTAGAGATAACTGGACAAAGTCAAAAACCTCCTCAAAGCAATTTCAGTCAAAAGAAACTGGACTTGGTTATTTGTCTAGGAAGACGTTTCACCTCTCATCCAAGAGGCTTCATCAGTTCATGTACGCAACTGTCCAGGCTTGGACTGGTTCAACTAACTGGTGTGGAGATCCAGGTATTTAACCTTTCACAAGGCAGATGATGTCACTAGAACCCCTTATGCTCCAAGTGCCAACGACCGTCGCAGAGTGACAGTCGTTGGTGGGAAGTAGGTTTTGTTGTGGGAATTTTGGATATTTGTAATTCATTATCATAGTTTTGTCAGGTCAGATGCAGTTCAGTGTCTCCTCTGTCTAACCTTCTTAATGGATAATGCAAATACCTGCCTCATGATGGTATGATGGCATATTTGTGCATGTGGACCCTGTGTTAGAGACCTTGTGATGAGAGTTCAGAATGTTCAGAATTGGAATATCTGAGGCATGTCTTGTTTGGTCTAAAGACGTCACCCAACCAAGGCTTAGCGCGTTCTGGCTCTTCCTCTAAAATAATTGTGCAAATACATACTGTGAATCAAGCAAATTAAGTTTTGTGGGCGTTGTCATTCTGACAATTGAAATTTAAAAATTGGATGTGGCTTGGAGGCCCGCCATTTTAAAACCTGTTCGCCATTTTGAATCAAACATTGTGCAGTTTAAATTCTTGGTAGACGTCATGTTTGGAAGACCGCCAGACAGGAGGGGAGTGCAATAGATAGCACCAGCTCAAAAGGACCTAGCAGTTACCTATAGGCCCAAGTAGCATAGCTACGAGAAAGGCTAAGCTAAGTGTTAGCATTTACGATTGATTGCAGCTATTGCCATAGCCTAGCTTAGCATAACTAGCATAGCTAATGCTTAGCTAATTAGCATTGAACTAAAAACACTAGCATATCAAATTAGACTTTGGATATTACTTTAGACTAGCTTAGCATAATTAGCATAGCTAAGGATAAGCTAATAAGCATTGAGCTAACAACAATAGCATATCAAATAAGACTTTGGATGTTACCGTAGACTAGCTTAGCATAATTAGCAGAGCTAATGCTAAGCTAATTAGCAGTGAGAAAAAAACCTAGTATATCAAATTAAACTGTGGGTATTGCCATAGCCTAGCTTAGCATTACCAATATAGCTAGGGCTAAACTTGCTAGCATTAAAGCTAAAGAGTTAACGGTTCAATTGATTTCAAATATCACTAAACACGAGCTTAGCATAACCAAGGTAAGCTAGGCCTAAACTTACTACCAGTAAAACATAGAAACAGCATCTTAAGAGGAGCAATAAATCACATAATTGACACACCAGTGCGACTCTAGACAGACCTAAACTAAGCGAGAAGAGGTCAGCTCAAAGCAAACGCGACGAAGCCCAAATCTACAGTACATGAACAAAACTACTGTGAATCTTGCGATGACCATTACAAATTTTGGGCCACTGAGTGCGGTTTTCCCAATACAGGCAGTTTTAGTCTCAGTCAATTAGAAATTCAGAAAGTGAACCTCAGGCAGAAGGAGAAAGATGACGGATGCAGGAGAGGCAGAAGAAAGGAGCCTTTCAAAGCTAATTGGGCTGCCTATGATAGCTGGCTACAGGAAGCCAGGCTGAGAGACAGAAGGCAGCAGACAGGCAGGGAAAGGGTAATCTCTCCTCCCCCTCCTTCTTCTCTGTATCTTAAACTAGACGCAACCCTCAACCTCGACTCGGCTCCCCCGACCAGGCCGGTTCAACAACCAGCCAACCAGCTGCAGGCTCAGCCCCAGATCCAAGAGGCTGCCCAGCCCGCACCCAAACCCACTAACCACTCTACCCCCTCAAGGACCTGGCTGCACTGGGGAGGAGGGGAGGAGGCCAGCCGACCACCACGACAGGCAGACCCAAGGGCAGAGTCAGGGGACTCGACTCCCACCGATCATCTACACCACCCCCCGCCTCCGTGCACAAGCCTGGCTCCCACTACACTAGGAGCAAAAACCTGAATGGCGTGACGAACATGAAATAGGCTGCCGCCCTGTTCCCAAAGGTTAAGGATGGAGGACAGAAATGTGCAGCGGAGCTCCTGACTTTTTGCCAACATTTGCGACCTACCACAAAGAGACAATCACCACGGAGGTCACGAAAGAGACAGAGGGCGTGGCCGAGGGCCAAGGTGGCGAGATGACAGCTGTCTCATCTGCAGATGAATGCTTAGAAAACACACACACATCACAAACACTTGCAGGAATGTATGCTTCACTAAACTCTGCTGCCTATAAGAATCTACCCACACTGACAGACGTACCCCTCACATTCCCAGTAGATTCCGGAGCAACAGAATCTGTACGACACACAGATTTCAAAACAACAATCAAAATGAGCGGGAGATGTGTTAGAGATCTTATGTGTGGGTTAGGAATAAACATTATGGCACCTCTCCCACTCGAGCCTCACTGCTGCGGCAGGAACACATTCACCCAGCCACACACACACACCCTGGTATCTTGTGTCACACTGACTTGTATTGTGCTGAGCACATCTGCTCAGGGAAAGACATGCTATTTGATCAAACATGGTTTGAATTGCAATGCCTGTATTGGGATAATACACGCTGTGCAATCTCTGTGTGCCTGCCTAATGTTTCTTTCTAAGTGCCACAGTTCCCATATGTTTCCTTGATCGAAACAGAGGAGCTGCAAAATCTGGAACCTTGGCTGACAAAATGCATCAAGGCGACCAGATGGAAACAAACGTCCGACCCCACAACTAAGTATCATGAAGGTTTAAAGGTGCATCGAGTAACAATTCAAAAGGCAGTTATTGCTCTTAGAACGGTAAAGATTAAACTTCAAAACCCAGAGGTATCTTCTACATCACATTCACATTCACTGCACCTCACAGAAAGATAATGATCAATAATGTCACTGACATACCAGAACTTAAACGACGGAAATTACGGAAAGAGGCTGTGGAGGGCCTCAAACAGGGCAGGCATCATCGTCCCCTGTGAGAACTCACCCGTCCGCACGTCAATATGTCCGGTGAAAAGAATCCGGCCTCCAGGTACGCCAGACGAGTGGAGGTTTGTCCAGGACCTGCAGGCGGTAAATGCGGCAATTCGTTCACGTGCCCCTACAGTACCAAATCCAAATACAGTTCTTTCACAAGTTCCACCTGAAAGTAAGGGGTTTTCTGTTATAGATTTGGCTAACGCTTTCTTCAGCGTCCCCATACAGGGGTCGGAATCTCCAACCATCTTCAAAGCCGCTTAAGTCTGCCACAAAAACAGCGCCGTGCTGGCATATGTGGATTATTTAATGATTTGCTCTCCTACACGGGTAGCCTGCGCTGAGGACAAGCTGGCCTTGCTAACACACCTCGCCGACAACGGCCACAAGGTCAGCGCGCCCAAGTTGCAATTTGTGTGTAATCAGGTCACCTTTCTGGGACACATTATATCGCAAGAGGGTAAAACACTTTCCCAAACGCACATCTCTGCCATCCAAGAAATCCCAAAACCAATCACAAAGAAACAGGTTTTGAGTTTTCTTGGCATGACATTATACTGTAGACAGTGGAACCCTGACTATGCAAGCATCTAGGCACCTTTGGCGGCCATTGCTCATGGTCAGGGTCTAGCGGCATGGGACAAAGTCGCTTGGACATCCGATGTAGAAAAAGCATTCCACGATCTAAAGCTAGCTCTACAGACACCACCCACTCAGATTGCAGCCGGCCATTTACACAAACATGAAAAGGGACACTACATGACCTCCTCCTCACTGCAGGATAAAGGGGGCAAAAAAGACCAACTGCATACTTCTCATCCAAACTAGACCCTGTGGCAGCCGGTCTCCCAGCCTGCCTTAGAGCTGTGGCAGCTGTGGAGATGGCAGTCATAGCGTCTCACGACATTGTCGGCTACTATCCACTAACCTTGCTAGTACCACATGCAGTCTCTATGATTCTGTTCTCTCCTCACATCTGTCTTCCGCAAGATGGTTAAAATACAACACCATTCTGCTCAAACTGCCCAATATCACTATACGCCGCTGCACTGTACTCAATCCTGCCACGTTGCTCCCTACTGCTGAGGATGGGGAACCCCATGACTGCGTGGCTATTATTAACGAAATCTGTTCCCCCAGACCTGATCTTCACGAAACACCACTCACCAGCCCTGACATGGAGCTTTTTGTGGACGACTCAGCATAAAGGGACCTGGGAACAGGCCTTAACCAATCAGGTTTTGCAGTCACCACATTACACGAAACACTTCACTACTTCAAAGCAAGATGCGTCAGCAGTGGCAAAAGCCTTACTATGACAGATACTCCCCAGATGGGGAGTGCGCTCACGAATATCAAACGACAATGGGACCCCTTTTGTAAATGCCGTGCTTAAAAACATCAGTCAGTACCTCGGTTTTGACCTGAGGCGGCATTGCAGCTATCATCCGGCAAGCAGCAGGGCAGTAGAACGTGAAAATGGGACCCTAAAGAACAAACTCGTTAAATGCTGTAAGGAAACAAAACTGCCCCGGACAAAGGCCCTCCCCATCGTGTTGATGAACATGAGGGGGAGAAAGAAATAATCTCAGCCCGTTTGAAATCCTCTTCGGTCGGCCTTTGCAAACGGGGATTGGGCCTGAGCCAAGGCAATTCCCTGAGACAGGGTGCCTGGACCTGCTGCCGGCTCAACACCTCCTTCTACTCCTGCTGCTGAGCGAGTCCTACTTCAGCCTCGCAGATCGAAACGGACAGGAACTACACACCGTGGACATCGCCCCGGTCACCCGACTGGAGCAGAATGCCTGGTACCGAGCTGTGGCGCTAACCACCAGGCTGATGACGAATGACAGTTGCTATGTCTGTGCCCAACTTCCTCATGGTGTGGGCACGGCACTGCCTGTGGCCCACTGGCTGCTGAATGTTTCTGAAACTCTGGGGGTCATGATAGCCTTTACCTGCATTAGGTGACAACTTGACTCACGTTGTTGCCCACTTGAACGAACTGTTGCACAGAGAGAAAAGCAAAGACCTTTGGTCCTGGCTCACGATGGGGGAATGGAAACACTCCCTGTGTTGATTGTGCCTTTTTCTCCAGTTTTGATACATTCAATGTTAACCCTTTTCAAAAAATTGAAATATAGATAAATTACAAATTTCCTGTTGTAGTGAACATAAAATGTTCAAAGGGGGGACTGTTCTGGGGAATTTTGGATATTTGTAATTCATAATCATAGTTTTGTCAGGTCAGACGCAGTTCAGTGTCTCCTTTGTCTAACCTTCTTAATGGATAACGCAAATAACTGCCTCATGATGGTATAATGGCATATGTGTGCATGTGCTAGAGACCTTGTGATGAGAGAAGTTCAGAATGTTCAGAATTGGAATGTCTGAGGCATGTTTTGTTTGGTCTAAAGACGTCCCCCAACCAAGGCTTAGCGCATTCTGGCTTTAAAAGACAAAGCGCCGGGTGGATCGGGGTCATTCCTGTTAAACTCTGGGCTTTGTGAGGAGGCAGGGGTGAAAGTATTTTTGTCTGCAGAGGAAACTACTTTGTCAAAACAAACCACAGAGAAAAAGCTGATCCTGTTTGTTGATCTTTATTGAAGGAATCCATTTCCACAAGAGTTACGACTTAGTTAGTGCTCTATTGAGTCTTAACGACATTCGTTGGAGTTACAGGAGGCCATTTGTGAACAATTGCTCTGTGAGGTTAGATTGTTGAATATCCCGGGAAGGGATGAAAGGGCAGCATTGTAAAATGGAGATAAGTGGTGTCTCAGACCTTCTCCTCTGTTTAGCGGTGGTTTCTCTACTTTTGCATAGATGGCTTCTTTTACTCCTCTTTCAATCCAGGATGTGGACATCGTTGTCATCAAAGGAGTGGGCTTTCTCCTTGAAATGTAAGTGGACAGCAGAGTCCAGGCTTGAGGAGTTAGCTCTCCTGTGTTGGGACATGCATTTAGTCAGTGGTTGTTTTGTTTCTCCAATGTAGAGATCTTTGCATTCCTTGTTGCATTGGACAGCATAAACCAGATTGCTTTTGTGGGTGTGTGGTGTTCTGTCCTTGGGATGTATGAGTACTAGTACTTGTGGCAAATCTATACATGAAGGAGGTAGAGGACAAGGCTTGGAACTCCTTCAAAGGAGATAGTTGGACCCCTCCCAGCCTGGTCACTTGCGTACATGAACTGATGAAGCCTCTTGGATGAGAGGTGAAACGTCTTCCTAGACAAATAACCAAGTTCAGTTGCTTTTGACTGAAATTGCTTTGAGAATAACGATGACCTTGACAAATGAGAACATTCACCAGCTTACTACAAAAACCTGTTTAAACAACATGGGTAATTTGCTTGCTCACTATAATGGGCAAGGTTCTTTCAAGCCATGTTTGAATTAAGTGAACTAAATTAATATGACTGGGGGCCTCTAGGGGAGGAGAGTCTCTAAAAAGAGATAAATATGATTGGTATGCTGAAACACTAGGGAAATCTATGTGTCGAAGGAGTAATCTTGTGCTGCATCAGTAGTTCAAACTTTTTCAAAACAGCAGAATTGGTCACAAACATTATTTTTGCAGTTCCATCCAAGGCAAACAGTGAATAGAAATACTCCGAATACTTTGTGCCAACACCTTGAAGCTAAATGATTGCGCTGTGGCTCCATAACAATATTTACTTCTTTATCCTCTACGTGTTCTTCATTTACAAACCTCAAATTGCCCTGGAATGATTTACAGGAAGAGTCATGCTGCTATAGTGTATGCTCCAGTATCTAGTTTGTACGTCATAAATACAAATTGTGGCAGATTAAGACAAAAATATCTACATGGGCTATTAAATTAACAGCTGTCTGTGGATCATTCCGAGAAGCCAAATGGTAGCAAGCTAATTCAAGCTGCAATACCCGAATAACCAAGTTGTTTGTGTTGCTTAAACTTAAACAATCCTTAACTATAGAGGTTATTGTTCAGAAAAAGGCTGAAAGTGCTCTTGTAACATTGATACTTAAATATATACCAACCAAAAATAAGCTGCTGTAAAGGTAAAAATGATAAATGGACAAATTATTTGAATTGAAAAGACCCGATGGTCCCCTATCCCTAACCCTTCTGTGCGGAATTCGCATGTTCTCCCAGCGTCTGTGTGGGCTTTCTCCGGTTTCCTCCCACAGTCCAAAGACATGCACGTGTTAGGTTCATTGATGACTCTAAATTGCCCGTGGGTGTGAATGTGAGTGGGAATGGTTGTATGTCTCTGTTTGTCTCTATGTGCCCTGTGATAGCCTGGCGTCCTGTCCAGGGTGTACCCCGCCTCACGCCCGATGTCAGCTGGGATCGGCTCCAGCCCCCCCGCGACCCCGATAGGGACAAGCGGTCGAAGATGGATGGATGGGGACCTGATGGTGGGGGAAAAGTCACCAAATCACTAGATTTTCTACTTGGGAGTAGGGTTAGGGGATACATTTACACACCACCCTATATTAAAATAGCTGTCACTTGAACTTCTACATTGTCCAAACTGCACCAAATTTCCCAGAAATAAGAGTCCAGGCCTGACGACAGTCACATGACAATATTGACCAACAGGATGTTGCCATCCTGAATTCCTGGCAGGAAATTCATCCGATTTACATCAAATTTTCCATGTCAGTTCTACTCTTGTGTGTTTAGTAGGGACTCTCTAGTGCCACATTGGGGAATGCAGGATGCGCTGCAAGTGTTGCGAAAGAAAGCCTGTGGCCCTGCACCGTCCATGCAGCATCCCAAAGTCACGTAAAACAAGGCCGCACCCGCCGAGGTCTGGCTGGCTCCCCCAACGCGTGGCGGATACGAGGGCCTGTTCATCGCCGCTTCGGGCTTTAATTATTATTATTTTTAGGGCCCTTTGCTGGCCTGACATCCGTCGGTGCTCGGGCCCTAAGAATTTTAAATAATACAATAGGTCCCTCTCCGATGACTTGGTCGGTGCTATTGAAACTGAAGGAATTGTAAGGGCCCGAGCACCTACGAAAGTCAGGCAAGCGAAGGCCCTTTTGAAATTTCTAGAATTTTTTTTTTCTCAAATGAGCCTTTTTGGAGGCTTTCTCATATTCAAAAACTGCCCAAACTTCACACAAAATTCAAGCTTGGTGAAAATGTACGTATTTCATTGTTTGCAGAAATGGGTGTGACCAATCGGCATGCTAGCGCCCACTAGAATCAGCCAGGACGCTATGAATGAGGTACATTTACCAAAATCGGAATGCATATAGAACTCTTCCAGACAAACAAAAAAGCTGTTTGGAGCCATATCGTTAACTCAACAGGAAGTCGGCAAGTTTGAATTTAGTGGTCATTTTCTGACTTTTTGAGATTTGCACGTGTCCTACTATAATGAAAACTTTGTGTTTTCACTGCACCGTATGGACGTGGCATGGCGCCAAAGTCAGTGCTTTCGCAAAACAAGGCAATGTTCCTGAAACCTGCCCATACATTGTCCAGTTTTCACCTAATTTTTCATACATGACGAGTCCCAGCCCGAATACACCTAGATCTCAATATCGACTCACTTTTTCACATGTCGTACTTTAACAAACTCCTCCTAGGGATTGAACACGATCAACTTCAAAATCAGCCAGTATCATCCAAACACATGTCTGACAAAATGACACTCGGTACATTTTCTAATTATTGCTCATTGTCGCCATGGCATGGTGCCCAATTTCACCTTTAAACAGGAAGTCACTGTAACTAGAGCATACATTGACCAATGTGCCCCACATTTCTCAAGCATCAGAAGAGTCATGTCCTGACCAAACCTACATCTCGGTATTGACTCACAGTAATAGCGCCCCCTGTAGGCAGGATGCTAAATGAGAAACATCCTCCGATTAACATGAAATTTCCATTGTGAGTTCTGCACTTAATGTATGGAAACATAAGACATGTTTTGTGCATGTTGCGTAATGGCATTGGGGCCATTTTATGCTTCTCGCCAAGAAACAGAATATCGCTCTAACTTCAACATACACTGTCCAAACTACCAATTTTTCCAGACCACGGCAAGGTCTGAAGAAAAACACGTGCCATTAGTGACCAACAGCCACAGCTCCACCTACTGGCAACAGGAAGTCAGCCTGATATGACAGATTTGATCCCAATTACATACAATTTTCAATGTGCGTTCTACAGTTGATACAGAGCGAAACAAAGCGTGTTTTGTAAGCACTCTCTAGCGCCACACAGAGGACACAGGAAACGCTGCAAGAGTTGTGATTGATATCCCGCCTCCGCGCACCATCCCACGCTCAACTAAAGGCACAGCCGCGCACGCCAGGGTCCAACCATCTCCCCCCAGCACCAGTGCACCAGAGCCCAGACCCCTTGCCACGCTCAGTACTTTCTGAACCTAAGCCACATGAACCTTTTGTGATTTCAAATCAATCCTTGTATTAATGCTTAACTCCTGGTCTGCATTTGAGTTCTTGTCACCAGCCCTGACAGTAAAGTCTCTAAATAAGTCCATGACATATTATTGGCTTCATATTTCATGATGTTTTTAACTGGGGATTGACTTTCTTTTGGAGCCAGCCTCAAGAAGGCCCTCAAGGAACTGCAGTTTAAGATATCTTGCAGGCTCCCTTGTTTCTGTCTGCAGTATAGGCATGTTAATGAATGGGACATGGGAAACACTGAAAAAATCCAAGCACACCTCAAATATTTTTTCCCAGACAGGATTTCTGTCATTTGCGAAAGTTCTTGATGTTTGTTCAAGATAAATTCGATTTTATTGCTGTGCAGTTGTGATTGTGTTGCGATTGGTTGGACAATACGATCGCTACTGTGCAGATTCTGGCTCCAACACTAAAACATGGCAGGGCCTGTATATTTTGTCGTCACCTTTGTACAGTTTGGGGAAATGGAGATAGTGTCCTAAATACAGTATAAGATGAGACTTGCCCACAAATACCTTTGTGCATCTAGATTTATTTTACTGTCATCATTATTAAGTGTACAGAGGATGTAAAGATAGCCTTGTTCAGATAATATTGTACTTGCTTGAAGTTGTCCGTCGAGTCCGACGAAGACGTCGTTTCATGCGTAGAAGAGTGGGTAGACACTTTCTGTGGGTCACATTAGTTGGGTTCTTCGACGGCTGTAAAGTCCGATGCGGGACTTGCAAACACGGTTGCAGACGTCACAGGGGAAGTTTCCATCTTGAGCTGGTTGCTGATGGCGTCGTGCATGCTTCTCATCTGCTTTGGGTTCTAGATCTGTTGTATAGAACCTGATGCCTTCTTCACAAGAAGTTCGCCACTTGTGGCGGTCAGTGGCGAGGGTCTCAAGGGCCAGGGGTTGGAGATTGCATTTTTTGAGAGATGTTTTCAGGTGGTCTTTATAGCGCTTAGACCGGTGACCGGCAGAGAGCTCTCCATATAGTACTTTACACGGAAGTCTATCCTCTGGCATTCTGGCAACATGTCCCAGCCAGCGAAGTTGTATTTTGTGTATGATGACTTCCAGAGGCTCGATTTTTGCTCGCCTGCGTATTTCTGTGTATGGCACTTTGTCGCACAACTTAAGCCCCAGGATGCGTCGTAAACAGCTCGTGTGAAAAGCCTCTAGTTTTGATATATGTCCTCTGTAGGGGACCCAAGATTCAGAACCGTACAGTAGGATAGATAGGCAGATGGCTTTGTATACAGCTAATTTGGTACGAAGTTGGAGATCTTTATTGAAGGAAACTATGTTGGCGAGTCTGCCAAAAGAGGCGGAAGCAAGACCAATGCGTCTCTGTACTTCATGGGTCAGGTCGCAGGTTTCTGTCAGAACTGACCCAAGGTAGTTGAAGTGGGTCACGTTTTTTGAGTGGTTGGTTATTTACATTGAATGTGACAGGCTCGTGTGGTGGGTCTCTCATTGGGAGCACCTCAGTTTTATTGGTGTTAATAACAAGGCCTGCACGACTATAGGTGTCAGCAATGGTGTTAATAGTCTGCTGTAGGACTTCTGGTGAACAGCCAACATATGCTGCATCGTCAGCATACTGTAGGTCAAGGATGGTTTCTTCAGACACTTTGGTCTTCGCTTGAAGACGGCGTAGATTGAAAAGGTTGCCGTCCAAGTGGTACGAGATGGGAATGCCACAGTCTGAAGGCAGCAAGTGGCTGGCACTTTTCATAACGCCAGCATGAAGATGTTGAAGATGACTAGTGCGATGACACAGCCTTATCTGACACCTGTATCCACTGTGAACGGTTCAGATTTACCTCCTGCACTGATGACACAAGCCTATGCCCCGCTTCGGAGGGCAGCTAGGACTGACAGGAAGGTGGGTGGACAAATGGACCGAGTCAAATGCTTTGGTTAGATCTACAAAGATCATGTAGAGGGGACTGTGTTGCTCTCTACATTTTTCTTGAAGCTGTCGGGCGACACAGAGCATGTCAGTTGTACTGCGCTCTTTCCTGAATCCACATTGAGTTTAAGGCAAGATTTCGTCGGCAGCATACTTCAGTATTCGAAGCAGCATAACTCTGGCAAGCACCTTTCCAGCGCTGGACAGGAGTGGTGTCAGCATCTTTCCACTGTTGTGGCACACACTTTTTTTCACACGTTTTCCAGATGGCTGTTATGATGTTGTGGATGCAGTTGAGAACCGCATCCCCGCCATATTTCAGGATTTCAGCAGGAATGCCATCGGGACCATTTGCCTTATGGTTCTTAAGTCCAGCCAGTGACTTCTGGATTTCATCGATTGTTGGTGGAATGTCAAGTTCGCTGATGAGAGGTGAGTTGGGCAGATCATCAAGCAGGCTTGGGTCAGTGTCACTTTCCCTGTTCAACAGTTCGCGGTAGTGTTCCGCCCAACGATTAAGAATCTGAGTCTTCTCCGTGAACAGGGTCAGTCCGTCCACACTCCTGACTGGGTGGAAAGCATTTCTGGATGGTCCGTATGCAGTTTTCAGGGCGGAGTAAAACTGTTGTTGGTTCCCAGTGTCTGCAAAACTTTGGATCTCTTGGGCTAACTTGGACCACCATTGGTTCTTCATGGTCCTTATTTCACGTTGGGTTTTTGAGCAGAGTGCAGCTAGCTTTGAGTGTGCTGCAGGGGATGGGTTACTTAGGGTTACAGCAAGGGCTTTGTTTTTCTCTCTCAGCAGGTTGTGGATCTCAAAATCCTGCTCATCAAACCAGTCTCTGTTTTTCTTCATATGAGTACCCAGAACCCTGCGTGATGTTGTGCAGATGGTAGTACAAGCGTCCTCCCATGCTCTACTGAGATCTTCAGTGTTTATCAGTCCAGTGGTTGTTGTGGTGAGGTCTCTTTCAAGTTCATCCTGCAGCAATGTTCGAAAGTTTGGGTCTTGAAGCAGCTGGATGTTTACACGGGCCGGTGGTGCACAAAGGCGAGCTGGTGGTAATTGCATTACGCGAATGATGATGACATCCTTAAGGTCACGCTGGCGAGTGATGATGTAATCTAGCAGGTTCCATTGCTTGGATCTTGGGTGCATCCAGGTTGTTTTGTGCATTTCCCGAAGCTGGAACATGGTGTTGGTTAGTGCCAGCGCATGCTCAGAGCATAGGCTGAGAAGTCGGAGGCCGTTTACGTTGCACTTACCAGTGCCGTGATGACCTAAGACCTTTTCCCATAGGTGATGGTCAGTGCCAACTGGGGCGTTGAAGTCACCCAAGAGGATAAGTTTGTCTTCTCGGCGTATGGATTGCAAAGTGCTGTTAAGTAGTGCATAGAACTGGTCCTTAGTGGTTTCGTCCGTGGGTAAGGTTGGGGATAGGCGTTGATGAGTGAGAGGTAGCGGTTATTTGTCAGTGGGATGCACCATTTCATGAGTCTCTCATTTATCCCGGTAGGGCTTATAGGAATGCGATGCAGAAGAGATGTTCTGACAGCAAAAGCCACACCATGTATGCATGGTCTGTCTTCTGGTAGCCCCTTCCAGAAGAAGGTGTAGCCCGCTAAATGCTCTGTGAGAGACCCTTCACCAGAGAATCTTGACTCAGTGAGGGCTGCAATGTCAATATTATACCTCAATGGTTTGTGTGCAATAAGAGCTGTTCGTCTCTGAGGACGGAGATTGGAGTCGCTATCTAGCAGTGTTCTAACATTCCAGGTGGCTAAGGTAAGTATCTTAGGAATACTTGTATGTGCCTTGTTTCGACCGAATAGAGGGAAGCCACGGTAGGTTCGGTTACCTACCCATGGTTGTTGGAGACGGACAATGTTTGGGTCACCTTTTCTAGACCCTCCCCCCTGTGGGGTGGGCGGTGTGGATCCTAAAAAGGGACGCCCAGTCACCCTGGGTGCTACCGGAGGAGGCCGCTGTCTCCGGGTCCCGACCAACCGGCGTGTAGAGCAGGACTAAAGGCTCCCAGTAGGCTCCTGTACCTGCCCTCACTGTCCTGACTCCAGCGCCGTGGGACTTAAGGGAAGCATGAAATGAAACTTGCGCAAAGGATGATTTAAGTGGGAGGGGGGAGCACATTCCTCAACCCACTGTCTTGGCACTCCATAGTTGGACTGGCGGCAAGAAGAGATCAAGACGGCCAGCCACTGTGGAGAGTTGCAGGATACTGCCAAGTCATTGGTAACTGATGCTCGCCTCTTGCGGGTTACCACCACAGATTTTTCATTAGGGGTTGACTCCCGTAGTCTTCACCCAACCAAGGGCTGTCCACAAGACAGTGGTGGGTGTGTGCAGTGGTTGGTAGGCGTCAGGGCGTGTCAACCCGCCGAAGGGCCTGCACGCCGTACCTCATGGGCCCACTGCTGCTCCGAGATCCCCTGCCGATTTAGCCTTGAGTCGCAAGACAACCAGTTACCGTGTGTGGCCACGAGGAGGCACGGCAGGAGTCTTGGTGATGGAGAGGCTGTGTACTGGCGAAGGAAGACTTACGCACACGGCTTCCCTTTTCACCGCAGGGGCTAGCCAGTGGCAGTTGGCTGTAAGCGAAAAGGCATGCAAAGCAAGCACTTGACACTAAGTCATGCAACTGCACTAGACGCATCGCATCACCCTGTGGTACTACACTGTACACGGCACACTACTGCAAGTACAGTGCTGCAAAAATGTGAAAACTGTTGGTAGCTTACAATGATGCATTTAGAATATTACTTAGGTGCCCAAGATGGACAAGTGCGACATGGACATGTTTGTATCTTATAATGTAAGAATACCTGTCAGGTCTTTGGAGACACTGGAATATGTGTCTGTACGTGTTTTAAAATTAAGATGCTGTTTTTATCTTGTATTGTATGTTCGATCGATCGATCGATCGATCGATCTATCTATCTATCTATCTATCTATCTATCTATCTATCTATCTATCTATCTATCTATCTATCTATCTATCTATCTATCTATCTATCTATCTATCTATCTATCTATCTATCTATCTATCTATCTATCTATCTATCTATCTATCTATCTATCTATCTATCTATGATAAAAGGGGCTACAAATAAATTGAGGGTAGTAAAGTTACCACCAGGGATCAACATTAAGTTCACATATGTTTTCAGCTGCTTCTCCCGAACCCTGTAGGAGGGTGCTGAGAGGAAATGATTTTTTGAGGAAATGTTGCTGCAGAGTGTCACTTGAAAGAAATACAGTGGCATACCAAGTGGAACTGGATGTTCTGCTGACAGAGCGTATTATCACTTAAGTGACAGTGTTAGCTTAAATGCAACAGCACACCCAGGAGACAAAGGGAGGATTTATCTGAAGTGACAGTCCCATCTCCCAAAACCTGTACAGTATTGACTGCTCTCCAAGTCAACAGGAGTCGTATCCCAGTGATTTAAGTTGCTACAACAATCTCATTGGCTGTCTTTGATGTGTTTCTTCTCCTCTCTGTGTGTCACTGGCGGTACTGGCTGGGTGGAGGTGGAGAGGTAATGTGATGCAGAAAAGCGACTGGAGTGAGACGGAGTTCTGAGAGAAAACCCAGGTTTCACACTAGGGTGGCTTACACTTCTGCTTAACTGTCTGTTCACACACACATACACGCAAATGAGCATACAAGTACCGGTATGCATGCACACCCACACAACATACACACACACACACACACACACACACCACACACACACACCACACACACACACACCACACACACACACATGCGCGTATTCAGAGCGGCTTATGAGTTTGTGCACCTCAATACCAGCCGCAGCATAGCCCATCTGTGAAGAGGTAAATTGAATTTTACAAGCACAAAAGCAGTCTCCCCTGTGGTCTTTAGAAAAAAGCCCCACTTTGTGAGTCTAAAGCTTTTCTAAAGCTTTCGTATCTTCCTTGCTTTTTCCCCTTTGCTTTTATTCTCCAATCTGCCTGACCCTCCTCTCTCTCTCTCTCTCTTTCTCTCCTCTCTCTCTGTGGGAGAAGTGAAGGTGTGAGAAAACACTGATCGATATGCTCATTAAAGAGTTTGTGTCTTTAAGAGGCCTGTCGAGGTTCTGCACACAAAGAGCATAGAGGCAAGCGCTGCACTGAAAAAAGCCTTTCTACATTGCTTCAACAACGTCCATAACTGAACAACCACTTCTTCTCACAATCACAAAGAGCTAACGTTGAGCACAAACAATCCCTCTGTTCTTCCTCCTTTTTTCTCAACTTTTCCTCCTCCT
>NC_139825.1:10345355-10476855 GCF_963691815.1 Echiichthys vipera | reverse complement strand
CAACAAAGGTCGTGCCAGGATCCGCCGCAAGATCAGGGAGGAGAAAGGGACCCTGACTTCTGTTGTGGAAAAATACAATGGAATGGTTCCAAACACAGAAACTTTGTGCTTGGAAACCATTTTGTCAGGAGACACAGTTTGGCCATGGCAACTTCCAGACGGAGGTAGGTACACTAAATCTGTTGAATACTTCCATCAAATGTGCCACAGCTTTAATGCCTCCATGACTGCAACTCCATAAAACTTCATAGATGAATGTTGATCTTTCATATATATATTTATGTATTTTTACAAATGCTTTCCAGATTCTGTCGACCTCAGGACAAAGAGAAGAGCATTTGACATTGTCATGGCGGTAAAGAGACTTCAGGAGGAGAAAAAGATTCTTGTCACAGAGATGAACCAGCATTGGAAGTCTCTTTCAACTCGTGGTGACTCCCTGAAAGAGCTGTCCTGTCTGGTTTCTATGGCGACAATGCAAGGTATGTTTTGATATTATACATCATATGAATGTACACATGACTGCTGATAAAGTTACTAATACTGGGTTTATCTTTTTCTGTTATACTTTCAAGATTCCCAGTGGGGCCTAACTGGAGACGGGTTGAAAGGTCTGCAGAGCATCATCAGAAAAAAGCAGCACAACATCCGAGAAATGATGGCTCATGCGAGACACTGCTACCTGCAAATTTTGACTGGAGCAGAGACCGTCAGTTTCTTGCCAGATGTTGCGGATGATTCTTCTGACTGCAACTCTGACATTACTGATGACGAACTGTGAAGCCCTTTCCATAGTACCTTCAGTACTTTCAACTTTAACATTCAGACTTTTGCGTCTCCTACATAGACTGTATAAAAATGATGCTGCTAGATAAACGGGAGTCGGGGTCAGTGTTGTGATTATTTTCCGGGAACGGGAGATTTTTGTTTGTTTTTTTGTCACAGGAACAGGATTTTTGTTATCACATTTCTACTATGAAACACTTAATAACAATTTTGAAACGTCCAATACCAATAAAGTTCACTATAAACATTTGTATTACTATATTTAGTATGTGTAGCCATGTTATGTGTATATATGTTTTTATTTACAAATGCACTATATTTTTAGCACACAATGTTGATTAGCACCATGTGGTAGCGGGTAAACCATACGTTTTTATCAGTTATGTTTTACAAATCAGATATGCACATTCGTGTATGACTGAAATATTTGTAATGTTTTTGTGATATTTGTAAAATCATAAATAAAAATATATCTAAAGCTCCTCAACTTCAGATGATATAAATGTGTGAGCTACAATTAAGACATTTTTTTTGATGGCATCCCATGTTGTATGTAGGTTCATATCACAATGACATCCTCAGAAATAACATTTCATCCACCATATCAGCTGTCTGTTTTTGACTAGGACAGGTTCATAGCACACTGCAACTGCCTACAGTAGTCCACAATTTCCTTGATTATGATAAATACATATGTTAACTACAATAATAAACCCATTTTGATAGTACTGTATTCTGTGTGTAGGTACATAATGATGACATCCTTGGTAATTACCTATCAAACACCATATGAGCTGTGTTTTTGACTAGGACAGGTTCATAGCACACTGCAACAGCCTACAGTAGTCCACAATTTCCTTGATTATGACAAATACACATGTTAACTACAATAATAAACCCATTTGGATAGTACTGTATTCTGTGTGTAGGTACATAATGATGACATCCTTGGTAATTACCTATCAAACACCATATGAGCTGTGTTTTTGGCTAGGACAGGTTCATAGCACACTGCATAAGCCTAAAGTAGTCCACAATTAAGGGAGAGGAAGAGAGACCCTGTCGGAGGAGCCCGGCCGGGCACAGCCTGTACAAGTGACGTGGCACCTCCCTCCTCTCCATCCTGTGGCCCCACCACTCACAGGAGGAGCCGCTGGGGTCGGGGCACTGCTGCACGGGTGGCAGTGAGGTGAGGGGCCTCAACAGATCAGACACTGGCAGCAGAGGCTGGCTCTAGGGTTGTGGAACGTCACCTCTCTCTCAGAGTTGGAGCTTGTGTGGAGGTGGAGTGCTACCAGTAAGATCTAGTTGGGCTCACCTCCACACACAGTCTGGATCTCGAACAGTACTCCTAGATAGGGGTTGGACCCTATTCTTCACTGGAGTTACCTAGGGGGTGGGGATACTCACAAACCCCCGGCTGAGCGCCGCGGCGTTGGAGTTCACCCCGGTGGATGAGAGGGTGGTGGGGGGGAAACTCTGACTGTTGTTTGTGCATATGCACCGAACAGCAGTTCAGAGTATTCGGCCTTCTTGAAGACCCTTAAATGGAGTCCTGCATGGGGCTCCAGTAAGGGACTCCATAGTTCTGCTGGGAGACTTAAACGCTCACTTGGGCAACGATGGAGACACCTGGAGAGGCTTGATTAGGAGGAACGGCCTCCCTGATCTAAATCTGGGCGGTCGTCTGTTATTGGACTTCTGTGCTAGTCACGGATTGTCTTTAATTAACACCATAACCCTATCCTAACCCTAAACAATGAAATCAGTTGGACTATATCTCTATCTTAGTATTACATTATGTCTGTCCATCTGTCCATCTTTTCTCTCTTTCTCTCTCCTTTTCTTCCTCCCCAACCGGTGCAGACCGTCCTCCACAGAGCTGGGTCTTTCTGACGTTCCTGCCTGTTATAGGGAATGTTTTTGTTGCCACTGTATTGTACGGGTATGACTGCTGTATGTATCGGAGGCAATTCTTTGAACAATTACCTATGTTATGATTGTCGATTTACTGATTATAGAATAAGGACCAACTGGAGCGGTATTATTGTGTATAGTTAACCAGGTATGTCATATATTGACCACCCCCCAATTAAAATAGTACATTACATTAAATAAGAAAAAGTTAGCAATTTTTTAGGTATATACTTTCATGTATGGTTACTACTAGAAAGTGTTTTCAGGCTTCAATGCTAAAAAACACAATATCTTTCTCGTACTGTCCATTGCTGAAGGACTGTCTTTACCTTCTGTCACAGACGCTCCTCTTGTCTCATGTTTTCAGAGTGGGGCAAAGAATCTTAAGGATTCTCTTCTTTCACAGTTTGTGTGTTCGTAGGCACTCCAATGTATGTGCATAACTACCGGAAAAGTGAGTTTTTCATAATATTTAGTCATTTTGTTATGTATGGTGAAACATCTCATCTCTCATCTTCAACCTCTTATCCGGGGTCAGGTCGCGACTAGTCACAGCTTATATTCTGCTTAATGATGCTGCTATAGGCCTAGTCTGCCGGGGATAATACTTTTCCAGATACTCTGAGCTTCTCTCCTCTCTGTCTGTATCATTCATGTCTCATCAATGCATGTTACTAATTCAACTTCTGCCCCGGAGTTGTTTGTGCTTTGTCGTCTCTCAGGTCTCTGCTGATCGTGGTGGTGCCTGCTGCAGTGGTCCTGCATGACGCTTCCTGCTACTATTATAATCTATAACCTCAGCTGTGCTTGTTTCTACTATTCTGCTGTATTAACTGCCATAACATATAAGTCCTATTCACATTACTATAGATATTTTTATAGTTACTGGAAGTGTGTCTGTCTCTGTCTTTGTCTCTCTCTGTCCATCTGTCTTTTCTCTCTTTCTCTCTCCTTCTCTTCCTCTCTCCGGTGCAGACAGATGTGCGTCCTCCATAGAGCTGGGTCTGTCTGACGTTCCTGTCTGTTATAGGGAAGTTTTTCGTTGCCACCGTACTCTACGGGGGAATTGTTGGGTCTCTGTAAATCATAACTAAGTCATAGAGTGTGGTCTTTACCTACTCTGTAAACTGTCCTGAGAGAACTTTTGTTATGATTTGGCACTGTAAATAAAATTGAATTGAATTGAATATTGCATTTTAGAGGAAATGCTGTATTTACAAAAAATTGAAAAGAATTCAGTAATAGACATGAAACATACCAGAAAGGTTTTTATTATTGAAAAAGCATATATAAGTGTGTGTGTAAGCTGTGTGTGTGTGTGTGTTTAAGCTGTATGTGTGTGTGTGTGTGTCTGTGTGTAAGCTGTGTGTGTGTGTGTGTTTAAGCTGTGTGTGTGTGTGTGTGTGTGTGTGTGTGAGTGTGTGTAAGCTGTGTGTGTGTGTGTCTGTGTGTGTAAACTGTGTGTAAGCTGTGTGTGTGTGTGTTTAAGCTGTGTGTGTGTGTGTGTGTGTGAGTGTGTGTAAGCTGTTTGTGTGTGTGTGTTTAAGCTGTGTGTGTGTGTGTGTAAGCTGTGTGTGTGTGTGTGTGTGTGTGTCAAAGAAAAGTATATTAACAAGGAGGAACCAGAACCCTGTTCACCAGAAACATCGGAATATTTGTAATGTGTTTGTGTTTGTAATTGTTGGCTTTGAAGATCCACTTTTTGATCAGCTGTATTGTGTGGCTGGCTCCCACGTATCTTCCCAGTCCTTGCCGCTGCCAGGAAATGACAGAAAAACACATACACATAAAACAAAGGTTATAGGATGACCTTTGCTTCTGACATATTCAATTGTCTATAATGTCTTTATTAAACATTTATTATATATTAATATGTCATGCTACTGTCAGTACTGCTCAAAAGCAATTAAAAGTGTTTGTGGGCAAATACTCAAAATGTAACTCTAAAATGGCAGGGTGACCAATGTATCACTGTATAGATCCTATGTTTTTCACACCAACAGACAGTTTAATTTTCATTAAGGAAAAACTTACCACTTGGAGCATGGTGTCCACCTCACTTTCACTTCTTCCTTTCCCTGAAAGGCATGACATCAGAAAAAGTGACATGTAGATATGAGAGAAACACGCTTTTCTTCTAGAGACAAATCTTAAATCTATGTGTGATGTAAAAAACGGTCTTGAATGAAAATGTGTTGATAAAGCAACAATGTAAACATTGTAGTAAATATTTAGGGAAAACACAACTATAAAATGTAATGTATGACAGACAGAGTTTCTGCATTGGTGAGCTTGGGTGCATTTAAAGTATTAAGTTAGTACAAAATAATATTTAAGTATATATGTGAATTACTATTATAAATGGAAATAATGTTATTAAAAAACATTATAAGAAATGGGATGGGAGACAATGTTGCAAAGATAGGAAACACTGAAGAGGAGAGTCTTATGTGGGTTGGAATAATGGCTGAAGCATAGTCAAATGTAAAAAACAAATTACCTTGATAGACATATTATGTTGAAGGATATTTAAGAATGTTACTCTTTGAATTAAAAAGATACATTTACATAAACTTTAACTTTGGTAAAAACACACGAAGGCACAGAAAAGTCTGTACATCTCCTGAAATAAATTTTGAAGGCTAAAAAATTCAGAGCAAACTATTGACAACTTATTAAGGGGAGCAATATAAAGCATCCTGTCAGGGAACATCATTGGTACAATATACAGACCATTGGTGATATCAGTAAAGTGAGATGTCTGCACAGAACCCAAAAGTTACATACAACAGCCACCCAGCCAAAGAGTGTTCACACTGCTTCCATCTGGATGAAGATAATGAAGTATCTGTTGCTGTACCACCAGAGTACAGAGCAGCTTGGGATAGTCCTCAATCCATCCTCAACACTACACCATTACTTTTTTTCTTAGGCATTAACATTTTGCTTTCCTTATACAACCCTATAAATGGTTTTACTTTGTATTTTACAAGAAAACCAAGAGAAAGAAAACATACTTACGTTTAAAACCCTTTTGTCCACAATTCTGTCAAAAGGGAACACCTTCTGCGTCCTGTGCTTTCTGCATTCTAAAAAAGACAAAAATATGTATAAAAATCCAGAGTAATGTAGCAACACTACTGACTTCATTTGAAATATAAAGGACAACTAATTTTTATACATTTATGAGATAAAGAGTAAATCTAACCTTTGATTTTGTTTATTTTTTTTCTGGAAGATACGGGACACAGAGAGGAGACTGGAGATGGAGGAGGAAGTTGAGAAGAGGAGAAGGAAGATGGAGGAGGAGGCTGAGGCGAGGAGAAGGATGGAGGAAGAGGAAGAGGCTGAGGCGAGGAGAAGGATGGAGGAGGCTGAGGGTGAGAAGAGGAGACGGACGGAGGAAGAGGCTGAGGCGAGGAGAAGGATGGAGGAGGCTGAGGGTAAGAAGAGGAGACGGACGGAGGAAGAGGCTGAGAAGATGAGAAGGATGGAGGCGGCTGAGGGTGAGAAGATGAGAAGGATGGAGGAGGCTGAGAATAGGAGAAGGATGGAGGCAGCTGAGGCTGAGAAGAGGAGAAGGATTGAGGAGGCTGAGAAGAGGAGAAGGAGGAGGAAGAGGCTGAGGGTGAGAAGAGGAGAAGGATGGAGGAGGCTGAGAAGAGGAGAAGGATGGAGGCAGCTGAGGGTGAGAAGAGGAGACGGATGGAGGAAGAGGCTGAGAAGAGGAGAAGGATGGAGGAAGAGGCTGAGGGTGAGAAGAGGAGACAGACGGAGGAAGAGGCTGAGAAGAGGAGAAGGATGGAGGAAGAGGCTGAGGGTAAGAAGAGGAGACGGACGGAGGAAGAGGCTGAGAAGAGGAGAAGGATGGAGGAAGAGGCTGAGGGTGAGAAGAGGAGACGGATGGAGGAAGAGGCTGAGAAGAGGAGAAGGATGGAGGAAGAGGCTGAGGGTAAGAAGGGGAGACGGACGGAGGAATAGGCTGAGAAGAGGAGAAGGATGGAGGAAGAGGCTGAGGGTGAGAAGAGGAGAAGGGTGGAGGAGGCCGCTGAGATGGAGAAGATGGAGACAGAACAGGTTGAAGGTGAAGAACAAATTCTTCTCCTGGTGTTTGTTCTTGTTCTGGTCCTGGTTCTGGTCCAACTTCAGATTGTTTATCCACAGGGGGGGCTGGTGGACCATCCTTCTGTATTCCAGCTGCTTGTGGAATAAACAACTCTGCAAATATTGCAAATAAATTATTAAAAGGCACTAAAAAGGCTCAGAATGGATTAGGTCTCAATGCTACAATGCGCTAGATGTAACATGTATATTTACATTTGTTGAATGTAGTGACACAGAGCCCATGAACAGATACACTGTGGGATAGGGGTGTAACGATATGGTTGTTAAAATGATACGATAGTTTCGTTTTCTATGGTTACGATATGATTTAAGGACGATATCTGGCTCTTCTACAACGATACAATACGATGCAATGAGTTGAAATAGATCAAGTAACTGTTTTGGCCAAATATTCGGGGGGGGGGGGGGAATAATAATACCTGGATACTGGACATGCGGGTGAAGATTATCTTTTAAAGTAATCAGGGGTAAAATTATTATGGATATAAATATGTAAACAACATTTATTTTTTTATTTGAGTACTTTCAATTCAGTCAACATACAAGGTAGCTCAACATTTAACAACTTCTTTACAGGTGAAATACTCTTTTCAATGCTCTTTTTTATATTTCACCACTGCGGTGAAGTGAACATGAAACGTTATAGCCTATAAGTGCAATAAAACTGGTCCTGTGCCCAGAAGCACATTCGCCCATTCCCTCCTACACATGCGGGGAAGAAGAGATCTCCACCAATCGAAAGGCTCATACTTATCTTTATACCCTCTACTAAAAAAATGTATGTTTTCATAAGTTTAGACCCGACCAAAATGGAGTTATTTGAGGAGAAGGAGCGTGCCTGGCTAAAACGAGCTGTAGTGAAACACATCCAGCAGCTTAGTTCCCGTCTCCATACTCAATCTACAATCTACCGAGCCATAGATACCATGGACAGGAAAAAGAATACGAAAGTCCTCCCGTGTTCACGAGAAGGAAAAATGGCGGTGTCCTTAGGGGAGCCAGAGGCACTGAGCAGCTTTCCAAGGAATGAATGGGGCGCCATTTTTGGTATGCTGTCTGTTCTTGTTTCTATGTCCATGCTCCCGCTGTGCTCAAAGTTCAAATCAATTGAACTCTGACCTTTCAAAAGCACAACCACTGACAGAAGCTTTGAGTGTGACGTTTATGTTTCCTAGGCAACCAAAGAGCGACATCAAGTCGGATAGAAAGATGTAGGAAAAACTTAGTGTGTGTTTACAAGCTAACGGTTGTTTTAATACTAATGTTGATTTAGCCATTTACTGGGTCTCTGCGCCCAACCTCGCAGTGAGCCCAGTGCAAAAACGCTTATCATGTAAAGGCCCCTTTAATCTTATATTTATTTACTATTAAAGGTGCTAAAATACTGTATATTGTGCTTGAAAACAATGTGCAGTTTTTTACTATCAATACAATAGATTATTTACTTTACAGGGGAATTTTATATTGATATATGTCCCGAGTTAAGGACAACTTGCAGAGCACCTATCGATGTAATTGGATCGTAGGAATATCAATCGATACATCGTTGGAGTAGCTTAATCGTTTCACCCCTACTATGGGATAGTAAACTATGATGTATTTATCTGGAACAAGGATGAACTTACTTTTGAGGAGGTGCTCATATAGTTTCCTCATTTTCTTAACTATCTCCTGGACAACCCCATCAGTCACAGGAATATAGTGGATGATGTCGCCGCAAATTGCCCCGTTGCGGCCCCGCTGCCCAAGAAACAGTATTGGGCAGCAGCCTAGAGCATTTAGTTTAACAACCTGCAAGAAATACATTTAAAAAAAAAAATGCATTTACACAATGGCTTAACAAATAAGCATAATAATAAATAAGTTTAGGCATGCATAAGAGAGGCTAATCAGCAACCACTCAAGAGCTTCAACTCCCCAAAATTTGAAAATAATGTTAAATTACTTTTTGCTCAGCCTTTAGGAACTAAGCTTTGTACAATCTGTCACAATATTTCAATAATTCATCCATGCAATTAAGTCAAACTATAACAGGCATATTGATCAATGATAAAACTCATGTTTTTTTAAAGCTCTCATAGTGGTTTCACATTCACTAAAAGTAAGACCGATCATTATGTTATTGTCTGATGGGACAAACCCCTTGTTAAATTACAGTGATTAAAACTCACAGATAGCTGGGCGGACTTTATGGTCCTGCTGGAGTTTCGGTGGTTCCTGACGGAAGACGCCCATTCACCGTCCGTCAGCTTTTCCTGTTTATTAGTTATCTTTTTATTAGCTGGAAATGGGCGGCAACATTCCGAGCACGTCTTTCTCCCAAGAGAATTTGGGGCCCGGCAGAAGGGGCACGGCTTTTGTTTTGGCTTTGTCATTTTCTGTAAATAAAAATGAAACAGAGCGTTTATTTAAGTTGTTTGAGGTTCCTCTTATCTTGTCTTATCTTATAGTATCTTAGAAATGATTGCTTTCAGTTGATTACAGGGTCAAAGACACAAATATAGTATGTGTTTTTGTTCATGCATAATAGTCCTGTTGCAATTGGGGTCACAGAATATATAATATCCTTTCAATACTTGACATATGACGTGTGTAACCTTCCACAGGTTAAAGTCTGATTACTTTATCATACATTCAAACACAAATGACAATTGGGGTTATGTATATTATAATTTAATAATTAAAACCAGAACAAAGTCAACTCATCTGGGAAATCTATCAGTCTATCTAGATTATCTCTCTGGAAAACATTCAGTGTATAAGTAAGTTGATTTGTGTAGAAAATTATAGTCACAGATGAACATCATATCTTCATATCATATCCTTAAAAAGAGCTTATGGTAACATTTACAAATTACCAACAGCACTAAATAATATCTGCTGAATGATATGTCATTTATATTATCTACATGTCTAATACATTTCTACAGAAGGACTATAAGACACTTAAACACAACGTTCCGAAAATACTTCAGTATGCATCTTCAATAGTTATTTATGTATCTCAGATGGGGGATAAGCAACTCTGACACCATGTCGTTCCTGACAACAGTATGCTTTACTACACCTACAAGTCAATTTTTGTCCTTATTAGTGCACAAATCAGTTGCACGTAGACAGTACAAAATTTACGCAATCTGTCTTCCAGCTACACTTTTTTTTTATCAGTACCTTAATCCCAATGTTACCTGGTGTGCTGTGATTCTGTCAGTGGCACACATTGCCATATGCTTAGAGTATGATTGCAGGTCACGGAAGGGTCAAGGTAATTGCTGTATAACTCTGAATATATGGGTCAATCTATGACTTCTGATAAAAACCTGTAGAATATTTAATTCAGCTTTTTAAACTGTGCTCAATTCACATGCAATTCTGTAATGTGCTTTAACAGACAATATAAGGAGCATAAAATCAATAAGAAATCATCAAATGCTGATATCACATGTACTGTAGACTAACTGCAATGTATGCCATAGAGTGCACTGGGTGTACTGTATGGACTAAGGCCTGCGAGTGGCAAGGACACTACTGGTATCCTCAATTAAGCTAAAAAAAAAAACATGGTGACAACATAATTAGTCAAGTGTCTATATATAAGTGTTAAGACTTTACATTTACATTTTTTTTTAAATCAACTTAATATCAAATTACATATATAACAATAATAATAAGTATTTGGGTTTGGGTATGACATTGTAGGCTACTGTAATGAGCTAGCTAGCCAAGCAAGAGGCTTTCAAATGAAAACACTTGCTACAGAAAAAAAAAAATGATACAGAGGTTCTCTTGATGTTTCTCTCTTTGTCTCTTACAAAAACTGCTCTTTGGAGATATTTCATTGTGGTTATGCTTGTATTTTTGTCGACATTATAACGATCCAGAGAATTTGTTAAAACTTACCTGGGTCTGGCGCGGGTCAATTAAGGATCCTCCTGAGAGTTCCGAAATCAAGATGTCTACTACGATTCCCAAATTGCACTGCGACTAAAACATCCAATCACAGAGCTTGAGAGCTGGTGACCCATAGCTTACAGCGCGCTAAATGTAAATGTTGATATTTCCAGACACCAGTATAATTATTAATAACTTTTAATCGGTTCACATTATGTTTCATTTTGAAATAAATTGTCTAAAAGAATTTGGTCCGCTGAGGATTGTGGGTAGTGTAGTGAACTCAGCTATCCAAAACGGTGGAAAAACTCTTTGTTTCTCAGAATAAAAGGGGGAAACACGCCCATACTATTGAACCGTCAATTGTGTGTAATTAAAAAGGACATAATGGTGTTTTGTGTTTAGAAATGTCGCAGATATAATTGTAAAACCATCATTAACATAATAAGTGGCAGTAAGGTGAATACTTCCGGGTCAAGCTGAAGCTAAACGTTGATGTTTTGAGTAACTGCCTTATTTATCAATAATTTTCAATCTGTTTACGTTCATATTCTGTTTCATTTTAAAATAAATTGTGTAAAAGCGGTTTTGTCCAGCAACGCTGACATGCGTCGTGTCTGGAGCTACTGCCGCTGAGGATCATGGGTAGTGTAGTCACTTAATTTATCAAAAACGGAGAAAAAACTCCTTGTTTCTAAAAATCGAAGGGGAAAACAAGAAAGTTAATGCCCATATAATCAACCCATCTCTTGTGTGTAATCAACAAGGGTATACTTGTGTTTTGTGTTGAGAAATGTCGCAGATTTCATTGTAAAATCGCCGTTAACGTAAAAACTGACAGTAAGGTGAATATTTCCGGGATTCAGGTCCTCCGTTAGCCAATGGGACAGATTCTCACAGCGTCTGGGTGTGCCGTGTTCGGGTTAATACTGAATGAATGGACGGCAGCGGCACTTGCCCTAAGCTTCAAATATCGCCGCGGATGGGCTTACATTGGAATGAGTTGAAAGCCCCCTGCGTCGGATTTGTACGTATAAGGAGACCTTTTGAGTCAGTAACTAACGCCAAAGGCCCTGACCAATCTTCAGTATTTGACGCGTTGGGAGTGAGACTGTGTTGTTTGAGGACATACCTTTAAGAATATCCTCATAAATTTGTGCTTGAATGTTTTGCATGTTGTCATTTAGGTTTTTCAATCATGGTTAGAGATACACTCACTGATATTGTCCCCTTTTTTTAAAATAACATATTTTGTCTGATACTATGAAATACTTTTGGTGTATTAAATTCCAATAGATAGTTGTCCTACATCTTAAGCCCCTGTCACACATGCACTGCAAACCTGAAACTATCTGAACATTTCCTGGTACAGCTGTGTGTGTACACAAATATCGGATTCAGTCGGACCGGGCATCAAATGGAGTTTACCCTCCCAGCTTAATAGTGCAAAGACTGGGTAATTCCAGAGTGTGCACACGTGTGAATACAGCTGCACGCTCCCCTTGCCTAAACCAAACTAAGTAGTTACATTAAGTGTGAACACATCTAAGTGTGTGCTGCATGTGTGAAAGAGAAACTCGGGACTATCTCCGGACCTGATTCTCTGACATTATTCTGGGTTCAAATGTGAAAACATCTTTATTCTCTTATCTCTAATGCCCTATGTTAACATACCTTTTTACGGATCACACCATGACTTATCTATGTTTTTTTTTTTTTTTAAACATTCTAAATGGACTAAACAGAGGGCAGAAATCGAAGGAGCTAATCTTGAGAGTCTCAAGCAGGAGCTCAACATCTCTCTGGAGGACACGGAGGAATGGGTGTGTGACGTCCAGCAGTGGCCAGCCACTGGTATGTGTTATGGTCACGGGTGTATAGATTTGGTAGTCTTGACATACATTTCGCTATATGTTACAATACTATTTTTTTATGGTCAATTTTGCTTGTTTCTGTTTTTCAAAAGAGACATGTAGCTCATAGTAGTAGTACTTGGGAGCTGGCCAGGTAAATTCCACTTGATGTACAGTCTGACTGGATCAAATATTTGTGTTTTCACATACTGATTGTCTTGATCATTTTATGTTTGCAGTGTTTATGTGAAAGGGGCTTAAGTGTTTTACTTTTGTCCCATCTGTTCTCTTTTCCAAAACAGTGGTGAGTCTTCGCCTGAAGAGGCGACTTTTTGACCAGGTTATGCTGGTCAGGCCTATGGAAGAGGAAAAAGTTATAATCGTGAAGGAGATGACCCAGCATTGCCTCCTTCGTCACACTCAAGAGAATATCATGAAACATAGTATGGTATGTAGTAGTACAGTCTCAGAGCTGGGCAGACAATCTGCATTTTACTGTTCATAAAGAGTTGCCTTATTTTCTATCTGATTATTATTATTATTATTTTTTACATTTTATTTTAGCACCTCCCAGAGAGCTGAGAGAAGAGGGATACAGGGGGCTGCTCTGTTGTCTGCTGCACAAGCTGCACATTCTGCAGCAGAAACTGAGCGCAGTCACCAGCACTTACACCCATTTTGACACTGAACCCTCCTTTTTCATGTTGGAGGAAGACAATGAGGACGTTGAAGAGGACAGTGACCAGGAGGACAACAGCACTCCAGATATTTCAGAGGAAGAAATGTAAAGCCTTTGAGGCTGTGATTCTGTTGTGGACATAAGGCCGCAGGCCGTGTGCCTTTTACATATTCACAGCTGTGATGATGTTCAGCACAACATCACTCCCTCTCGTGTGATATTGCTTTTATACATCCTTTCTACAAAGCACCAGACTGGAACTGGACTGTGGCTCAGCAACACATAACCATTTGACTGTGCAATAGCTTGATACTTTGTGTAAGCTAGAAACTAACTGTTGTATAAAGTTTACATAACAGGTGACGAAAGTTGTGCTCAGTTTTGGTCGGAGTGCTGTACTTGTTACTCGTGGAAGTTCAGTAAATGGCTGCATTTATATAGTGCCTAGTGCTGGACAGTGTGACCAATTATTTGTTTAAATATTTTAAAGATTCTGTAAGTTTTACAGTATATCACAGTGGGATGTGTTTTATTTTGCATGAGAGTGGCATATTCTAATGTGAGTACATAGAATATAAAAACATAGCGTTTTGAAATGTAACATTATTCGTGTCACAAATTGTTGTGCCATGGTGTTCTGGTTCATCCAGTATACCGGTGGCTCATTCAAACATTACTGTTATTACAAACGAGGTATTTTCATACATCTAACGTGTCTGGAGATAATCTTTAAAAATATTGTATTTTGTATGTTATAACAATGTAGACATGAAGAATTAAGCCTCACAAATAAATGTCTAATCTACAGCTTTGTCTAGTGAATGTTTATGATATATTATTTGTGAGTTATTACAAAGCAAACAAATAGTTGGAATGCACAGATGCATTGTTTTCTATTGTTGCTATGGTGGTTGCCCCGCACGCTGCGGAAGCCGGAAGTGGCTATAGAGACGGAGTCAGTCCGCTGCATGCAAACCCTAATTTTCTTAAAACTAATAAATATTGTTCAAACACCTAGCATCTGAACTGTTTCTTAACATAAAGACCATATATATGAAGAGAAAACGGGAGTTAGGCTATATTCAATATTTAAAGTATACGACACATTATTTACTACCCTTTTTGCAAACCAGAAAACTGCATACCTATTTCAAGAATACATCTTTACTTTTTGTTGACATAGATCATCTTTATGTAATCTAATTACTAATCCAGCTGTTCTAGATATTTGATATGTGTGTGTATGCATTTTGCGAACCCATTTATTTGCTAACCGGAACAACTACAGAAAACTATATGGCAGATAGCAGTACTTAGCGTTATTGCGCGGCACATTGGAGTTGTCGTTCTTTAATTAGGGTTGTATTTTTCATAGAATTGGAAGTTGTAAATGTTGAAATGAGAATACATTGAGGAGTTTAAGGGCATAGTTAACACATTGATGTACTCAGATTTTTAAAATCATATTATTTCAAAGGTGAAAATTAATTCGACCCATAATTGACAAAACCCAAAATTGTTGATTGTACTCATGTTATAGCTGGGGTCAAGAGCTCTCTATAACAGTTGGTCCCATTTCTGTATTTCTTTTTATTGCAGAATTATAAGCCCTCAAACAGGCCCTGAGGTCAAGGTTCAAAGTTCAAAATTTCAATGATGTATTTGGTTTAGCTCTACAGCAAAGTTTGAATTTTTTCATGTCATGGACTCAGGTCATCCAAACCCTACATCCAGACAGCACTTTGAAGGCTCTACACATAAAAGTTTGTTTGTTTGTTTGTTTCATTCTTTGTTTGTTTCTTTGTTGACTCACATGAGTCACCTTCATATATCACAATATTCACTGTGTATATGTTATTATTAGCCAATGCAAGCATTAAGAATGATGTTTTATGTATGACGGACAAATGCCGCACGCGCGCGCACACACACTCACTCACTCACTCACTCACTCACTCACTCACTCACTCACTCACTCACTCACACACACACACACACACACACACACACACACACACACACACACACACACACACACACACACACACACACACAGTGCTTTATTTGATGATGTAGATCAAATATCCTCAGCAACATATTATTACATATATAGATTATATGATTTTCAAACCTGTGACAAGCTTCAGCTGCTTGATAACGAGCACATCATTAGAATCAGGTGTGTTGGACCAGGGAGAAACTTAAACATGCAGGACAGTGGCCCTCCAGGACTGAAATTTGGGGAAGTTAACAAGGACCAAGGCTGTTGCCTAGCACGGGAATTACATTCAAATGTCTATAGCCCGTTATCTATTATTTAGTATTTACCTTTTATTTATTTTTTGGTCTTTTTCCTTTTAATATGACAATATGATATTAAAACCCATTCTGATTCGTATGTGGTTCAATATTAATTGAGGAAGACACATACGAAATACGATTTTATTTTAAATATAATCA
Source organism: Echiichthys vipera (assembly GCF_963691815.1). NCBI lineage: Eukaryota > Metazoa > Chordata > Actinopteri > Perciformes > Trachinidae > Echiichthys > Echiichthys vipera. The sequence goes on along the minus strand of NC_139825.1, from coordinate 10,461,144 downwards.
GCCATATATTCTTAAAAATATAATATTAAATTATATTAATGAGCCACTTCATATTTTACAATCACTGGCTATAAAATGTCTCATCAACAGAGCTAGTGACGCTGACCGGCGGCAGTTTGAGTTTGAATGCAGCCCATCCACGCCGACAGCTCAAAATAGTATTCGAACACACCACTTCCGCCTGCAACACAAGCCAAACAAGCGCAACGGTGGCTGGGGGTAAAAACGTAGCCTTCCGTTATCCAAAACTGACAAAATAAAACTACATTTCACAGATCCGAAAGAAATAATTATAATCGATGGCCATTGCATTAACCCATCGTATTGTGAAGTTATTAAGGACTCTTTATCAGGAGATTGTTGAAAAAAATACTTCCGGGAGGCGGGTCCTCGGTTCTCCAATGGGACTGCAGGATGATTTAAAACCCATGTCAAGTCATAAATGTATTCAAAAACAAAAGCCCAATTATTTACTAAGTAAAGGACAACAATTATGAGTCTAAGCTAAGTGATTCTACGATAAAAACGTTATCCCTCTCTGGCATCTTCTTACCTTATCCTTATGGGTGTTATTACACCAGCCAAGAATGAGCATTTCAGATGAATCGATAAGGTGCCTGTAGATCATGGTGATTGTGAATACATTTAAAAGTTTATTTTTAGCTGTGTGAACAGGATGTACTCTTCCCTTTGTCTGGGTATTGTCTTCAGCGTACAAATACATAATACATAGTAAGAAACCCAGGGGATGGAAAAATATTTCTGCTTTAAGAAAAGGTGAGGGAATAAGCCAAAAAATAATTGTTTTACATCCACCTTTTTTCTGTAAATCATTCTATTTCTCATGTTTTTAAGATGGTGACTGAACACTAAATTTGCCAACGGTAAAAATAACACAAAATGTTTTTCTTGGGAAACTGCAACTACTACAATTCTCTCTTGAAAGGTTCTGAACGATCATAGAAATCAAGTGTATATGAAGGAACACAGCCAGTAACTGGTATATGCGATTTAAAAACATTTATTTTTGCAAAACATTTTCTTTCGGCTCCCAGGAGTTTTTCCATTTGTCCCCACTGTAAGACAGAAACACAGCAAGAAGTATTACTGTCAAATTGTTCATAATTTTTGAGAATATAACTGACACTGTACTATTTACAATGAGATATGGATTGTACAGGTATGCATGCATTCTTTTTTGAAAATGAGCTTTTCAATATCATATTTAGACAGTGTATAACAAAACTCCCCAATGTCTGTGTGAAAGATATGGAGAAGGAATGGGGGCAACAGAACTGTTACACCTCTGAGCTGGCATTGGAGGTAGTCACAGAGACGCAACAGCACAGAGTCGACGTCTGTGTAAATGGGAAATTTGTATGGGTGAAAAAAAATTGTATATTTAGGTTTAATTTGACTAAAGAATGTATTGCCAGTATGAATCTTGAATCAGTATGAAGTTAAATCTTGCAGTTTTGTGCTGTTTTATGAGGAATGTTTTTTTCTTAGATTACATTAGACAGCAGGCCAAAACTGAGAAAATTGTGGCGTTCACTTTTATAAGGTGATACAATTTTGAATCATTTCACATTATAGTGATATTGCACAGGGGGTTTCTTGATTATGTTATATACTGTGAATTTATTTCAAGTCCAATGCACAATACTGCCCAAAACATTTGACTGCTATGTGACTTGCTTGACCCTCAGACTTTGCTGTCCCTTATTAAACTGCAGTTAAAGTTGAAGACATTTTTCTATTTTTATTAGTGGATTTTCCTCATCTACAGTAAAATAAACTTAAGAACATACACACCATCCAGAGCAAGGCAGCCACTGCACCAACACCTCGGCACGGTCCTTAAAAAATAAAGAAAGATATAAGGAACAATAAGTGTGTGACACTTGATTAGAGCACAAAACAGTTTGCTGAACATGTCAGTACCAAATGAAAGAGACATAATACCACTATGGAATCAATCAAGATTCATTATTCCGCATCAAATTGTGGAAGGACACAGTTAAAGACTGATGGGTAACCAGGTCTGCATTTTCATCCTAAGCCATGTTGTTCACATGTTAACCAAGAAAAAAAGACTTTGCTTTGCTATATGCAGAAATATGTTGCAAAGGCAGTATTTCAAGGGAGTCTTGAAAATATAGCATGCACCGTGTACATTACCGCTAAGAAGACTTTCATAAATCCTCTTAATTGTAATAAGGGCATTCCTGGCATCCTCAGTGTCCATTTCCCATGGACAGACACACTCGGCTGTAAACCCATCTGGAGTTCTGCTGGCAAGGAGGATGGGATGTCGATTGTGGAGCTCAAACAAAATTGGCACAAAATCACAAGACAGAAAATTGGATACATAACTGGAAGGTCATAATACATTAAAAATATATATTTTATGCTTTGATACCTATACATATAAGCTAAACATTGAGACTCAGAGTGAGGTCACTATAAACTGTTTTAGTAGCAATGTAAAAAACAAAAAACCTTGGTAAAAAAGACAGCTATTCCAATTCAGTGTGAGACAAGGGAAGCATCACATGCTTCAATATCTAAAAACACAGCTAACGCTACAAACTATCCAATTAAATTTTATTCATGGTATCTAATCATAACAGAAGTAGTCTCAGGACACTTTTCATAAAGAGCAGGTCAAAACCACACTACAAGATATCAAATACCGTCAGATATGCTTTAAGGAACAACTTCCGAATTCTAATCCTGCAATGTAAATGTTCATTTGCAGGTTTTGCTATGTATTGAAAGTAGCTTGAATCAATCTTGCATGCTATTACATACTTTCTATGACTAAAATCTTGTCAAACAATACAATAGATCATATGTTTATACTCAGCTAGATTGGGCCCAGTTATTGTGGATATTACATATTACCTTTTTTATTCGATCCCAAGAATTGTCTATTACATTTTCTCCTGTTTTGCCCAGTTAATCAGTTGAACAACTGTGTTTTTACTTGCCCCAAGCAATCTTTTAAAATATATTTTTTAATTATTTTTGAAGCATGAATTTAAGATATCTAGCAGGCTAAATATCTGGAACTGTGGGGAAATCCAGGAGCCAATGAGAGTGCAAAGCGGGTTTTGTTTGCGAGGCTTCCTCTATTTTTTTCTGAACCTCAGCCGAGGCCGAGGACCATATTCCTAGGAGACAGTTTGTCTCCTCCACCGAGCACTGCTTTGATTTTGCATCCATATTTTATCCAAAATTGATAGATGGCAATGTGTTTATATATACGCAATAACAGCAGGCTCTGATCTAGTAGTACATAACCCTATTCACCAGTGACTTACGGCGCACTCACACTGTCCTTCCGCACCGCACCTCGGGCTTTAGGGTACTTGTCCCCCCTCCCTCTCCCCACGCGCCCCAGGCCCGTTTGTACTCACACTGCCTGGGCCTCGCGCAAATGCTTCACATGTCACATGCATTGATTGACGTCATCGCCATGAGTCTCTTTGTTTACAAATCTTTCCATAGACCTCTGAGTTTTTGTGCGTCTTGTCCGACTGTTTTTGAATATTTTCATCGACCAAATCTGCAGTAAACACTCCACCTCCGCATCACACCACCGTGAACCTTTTGCCGCCATTGTTGTTGTTGTTAAATGTCCGCGCATGGTCCGTCCTTCTATTTACTATGTCCGAACAGGCGCACATAAATGACGTCAGAACCGCCGTAGGCATCGTGCTTGGCTCGTACATGTGCAAACGGGCTCTACAAAAGCCCACCTCTCTCAGGCGGGCTGTGGACGGCCCACTGGCCGCAGTTATACCCGGAGCAGTTGCACTCACACTGGTCAAACGCACTAGGCTTTAGCCGAAAAAACAGTTTTGGCCCGGTGCGGAAGGACAGTGTGAGTGCGCCCTTAGGTAGAGTGAAAACAAGACAACAAGACAAGACAATTGGGAGTGGTACAGTAAATCGAGAATTCAGGATTGTCTTGCACAATAAAACAAAGTATTAAATTGCTGCAAAAGCAAATAATGTAAGAGAAATATAGCAATGTAAATGTAAAGATCAGCAATTAATTACTTATTATTTATGACAACTGTCTGAAAGAAAAAAAATAACCTACCAGTAAATTTGTTGCATCATACATTTTGTTGATGCTGCAGTTTTTTTGTGTGTGTTTCCAATCGTGGCCAAATTTCTTCTTTTGATTTTCAAATTTTTTTTTGTAAGCTGCTCGGCCCCGTACTGCTTACACATCTTGCTGGCAACACCAATCGTTTCCTTGCATGTTATGCATTGTTTTTGAGTAGGCATCTGGAGACAGAAACAGAAATAAGAAATGAGAACACTGCATGCTGTGTTACCAGTGAATAATAAATTAACACAATAAATACAGTGCTCTTACATGTTGGCCTTCAAAGAAAACTGTCCCCAAATTAGTTTTTTTTCCAAGTCAATTTATAAAAACTGTATATGTGATAGTTTCTTGAGGGCTCTAGTAGGTAACAATAAATGCTTGTTATGAATTAAGAAATACCTATAGACCTTTTCAAAGATGTAAACTTAAACATTCCAAAACAGTCCTAGTTTATTTCCTGTTGCAGTGTATGTGAATGACACCAGCTGTCAGGAAGTAAACAAGGAACAAGGCTGTTGCCTAGCAATGGAATTCCGTTGAAAAGGTCTATTGAAAACAAAATACGTTAGGTGGTATATTAACAAATGCATTCTTCCTTAAAACATGCACAAATAGTCACAAACATAGTAAATGGGTCACATATTTGACGGTACACCTGTTTTGTCTGTCCTCTACCGTGTCTTATGTATTCCTGGCTTTGCACCTGTACCTGTCTTTACGTAATCTAGGGTGTCTAAAAATATATTTTTATCTCAACTAGCCTGATTAAAAGAAAAGATTAAATCTAAAATACATATCATTTTAGCTTACGATTTCATGTAACGTAAGACTCATTGGGAGCGTGTAAACGCATATAACGTTAAACACCTAAAACAATAACGATGAGCGATCTCTTTCAATTAATATTAGCTATTGTGAAAACGGATATTTATACAAATCATCATCAAAGTTAAATATCTCGTTAGCGGTTGTCCGCGCTAGCTGACTAGCTTTATTGCCTAGTTAAATGAATGTTAACTGTCCCCATATTTAAGAGTAAACTTAAAACTTTCCTTTTTGATAAAGCTTACAGCTAGGGCTTACGAGCTCTCAGCTATGTTGCTGTTGTTATTCTTAAAGCTGCGTCCGTTCAGTTTAATGATGCTGCTATAAGCCTAGTCTGCAAGGGGAAATATTACCTTTCCTAAAACTCTGAGATTCTCTCCTCTCTATGTCATTCATGTCTCATCAATGCATGTTATTAATTCAACTTCTTCCCCGGAGTTGTTTGTGCTTTGTCATCTCCGAGGTCTCTGCTGATCGTGGTGGTGCCTTCTGCCGTAGTCCTGTGGATCACTGCTGATGGTGGTAGTGCCTGCTGCCTTTGTCCTGTATATCAGGTCCCTGCTGATGGGGGTGGTGCCTGCTGCCGTGGTCCTGTGTGCTAGTCTCTGCTGGTGCTGGTGGTGCCTGCTGCCCTGGTCCTGTGTGTAGGTCTCTGCTGACGGTGGTAGTGCCTGCTGCCTTGGTCCTGTTTATCAGGTTCCTGCTGATGGTGGTGGTGCCTGCTGCCCTGGTCCTGCGCGCACGTCTCGGCTGATGGTGGTGATGCCTGTTGCTGTGGTCCTGTATGCAGGTCTCTGCCGATGGTGTTAGTGCCTGCTGCTGTGGACCTGAGTGTTGGACTCTGCTTATCGTGGTGGTGCTTGCTGCCGTGGTCCTGTGTGCTGGTCCCTGCTGATGGTGGTGATGCCTGCTGCCCTGGTCCTGTGTGCAGGTCTCTGCTGATCGTGGTGGTGCCTGCTGACGCTTCCTGCTACTTCAATAACTATTAGTCATTTATTCTGTCACTAGTTTTATAAATTATAAATTATAAAATTTGTAGCCATAAAAACACCATCAGTGGTATGTCTTGCTGTATCGTAGCTGCTATTGCCCCTACTCATCATTTTGTCATAATTATTTTCATTTTCATGTTCTGTCACCTTGGATGTGCGTGTTCCTGCTGTTCTGCTATGCAGACTGCCATAACATGTGGGTCATGTTCACATTACTATAGATATTGTTATAGTTACTGTTACAAGCTGGCTGCTTGCATCTCTGGAAGTGAGTCAGTCTCTCTGTCTTTTGTCTATCTTTGTGTTTCTTTCTTTCTCTCTCCTTTTCTTCCTCCCCAACCGGTCAAGACAGATGGCCGTCCTCCACAGAGCTGGGTCTGTCCGACGTTCCTGCCTGTTATAGGGAAGGTCTTCGTTGCCACCGTACTCTATGGGGGAATTGCTGGGTCTATGCCTACTCTGTAAAGTGTCCTGAGATAACTTTGGTTATGATTTGGCACTATAAATAAAATTGAATTGAATTGAATTGAATTAACTGAGCTCTTAAAACATTATACAGCCGATAATAATCTAGTTTCTATTACATTAATAGACGGCGAAAGGTCATAGAATGCAATGATTTACACATTTGATCGTTTTCAAATCGTTTTTAGCACTATTTATTACTAGCTACTTACCTTTATGACCAAGTCCTGAAGGCCATAGCAAACACCATCAGCTGTGGGATTGGCCAATGCAAGCGTCTCCGCCCAGTGAAGCAATCCATCGCTTTCGTCCGGGCTGGGGTCAAGCCACCATCAGCTGCAAGGGCTACCTCATCTGGCCTGCTAGCGACAGCAGAAGACTGGGAGATGAAAGTTGACCTGGGGAAGCAACTGAAATTCCCAGAGTCTGTCGCCATCACAACACTGCGGCCTGACATGCTGCTTATCTCTGAGGCCTCCAAGCAGATCGTTCTCCTGGAACTCACTGTACCCTGGGAGGACCGTATTGAGGAGGCTAATGAGAGGAAGAGGGCAAAATATGCTGAGCTCGTGGAGGAGTGTCGGAGTAACAGGTGGAGAGCACGGTGTGAGCCCATCGAGGTGGGATGCAGAGGGTTCGCTGGCCAGTCTCTATGCAGGGCCTACAACATCTTGGGCATCACAGGGGCCAGTAAGCGAAGGGCCATTAAGGAGGTCACGGAGGCAGCAGAGGTTGCCTCAAGGTGGCTGTGGTTAAGGAGAGGAGAACCATGGGTGCGGTAGCGCTACCTGGACACAAGCTAGGGCCTGATCAACCCCAGCTGGGTCGCCTGGGTGAGAGTGTATGACGCTTGAAAGACCCGAAACACTCTGTGACCCCAGGTAACATCACTGATGATGTGTCCAGGTTGCATCAGACGATGTATTTTACAAGCTTCTGTCTGGAACAACCAGTGACGATCAGGAACAGACTGATTGACAACCGAGAACAGAGTGGTGGCAGCTGGAGAGACAGCGGACAGCCCGGAGAGACGGCAGCGGGGCAGGGAGGGGTAGCAGCCCGACCTGCATCTTCTGAGAGGAAGAACCCACTTTTCTAGCTACAGATCGACTTATGGAGTTATACCCCCAGGGATCCCCGAGAGGGGGGGAGGATGAGGATCCCACTCGGACAGACAAAAGGACACCGACACATAGCGACGGAAATACGACAATGAGTGCACAATGCTTGTGCGGCAAAGTGTGCAAAAACCCACGTGGCCTGAAGATCCATCAGGCCAAGATGAGATGCATGCAGACGGTACCTGTGACACAGCGCTCAGGGATCACCCCTGGTGAGACGCAGGAGGAGCTAGGCCCGGAGCCAAACCACAGTGCCCAGAACCTCAAAGTGACACAAGTAGAACATCAGAACAGAGGCGGGTAAAATGGCCCCAAGCAAACAAGGAGAAGGAGTGGCTCCAGTTTGACGAAGACGCCAACACCATCTTGGGAGTAACAGCCAAGGGTGACGCTGATCGACGCCTCCAGACAATGACTACCATCATCATCAGCCTAGCAGCTGAGAGATTTGGACTGGAGGAGAAGAAAGCAGTGAAAGGCCCCTACACCATGAACAACAGGGCTAACAAGATCCACCAGCTGAGGCAAGAGCTGAAGAGCCTGAGGAGGAGGTTCAAGGAGGCGAGTGAGGAGGAGAGGGGTCCTCTAGCAGAGCTGCGTAACATCCTTCCCAAGAAGCTCATGACGCTGAGGAGAGCAGAGTGGCATAGGAGAAGGAGAAAAGAGAGGGCCAGGAAGAGGGCTGCCTTCATAGCGAATCCCTTTGGGTTCACAAAGCAGCTACTTGGGAAGAAGCGGAGTGGCCAGCTCACCTGCTCCAAAGCTGAAATTGACCTCCACCTCAGAGACTCCTTCTCTGACAGATCCAGGGAGCAAGATCTGGGCCACTGCCAGCACCTGATTGACCCACCTGCACCAACTCTGGACTTCGACAGAAAGGAGCCCAGCTGGAAGGAAATCCAGGAGGTGATCAAAAAGGCTAGAGCAAGTTCAGCGCCAGGACCAAGTGGGGTACCTTACAGGGTTTACAAGAACTGCCCAAAGCTACTCCACAGGCTCTGGAAGATCCTGAAGGTCATATGGAGGAGGGGAAAGGTGGCACAACAGTGGCGGTTTGCGGAAGGGGTGTGGATTCCAAAGGAGGAAGAGTCAAAGTCCATCGACCAGTTCAGAAACATTCAGCATTGTGGTCAGGCGTCTGACTGACTACCTCCTGAGGAACTCATACATCGACACCTCGGTCCAGAAAGGAGGGATCCCAATGGTGCCAGGGTGTCTGGAGCACACAGGCGTTGTCACACAACTGATCAGAGAAGCCCGGGAGAACAAGGGAGACCTGGTAGTGCTTTGGTTGGACCTCACAAACGCCTATGGGTCCATACCCCACAAACTGGTTGAGGAGGCCCTTCGCCGGCACCACATCCCGGACAAGTTTAGACACCTCATTCTGGACTACTACGACAGTTTCAGTCTGAGAGTCTCTACTGGGTCTACGACATCAGACTGGCACAGGCTTGAGAAGGGTATTATCACTGGGTGCACAATTTCAGTGATATTATTCGCGCTTGCCATGAACATGCTGGTGAAATCTGCAGAGGCCCAGTGCAGAGGTCCCCTCACCAAGTCTGGTGTCCGCCAGCCGCCCATTAGGGCTTTCATGGATGATCTGACGGTGACAACATCACACATCCCAGGAAGCAGGTGGATCCTGAAGGGCCTGGAAGAGATGACCACCTGGGCACGCATGTGCTTCAAGCCAGCAAAATCCAGATCCCTGGTGTTAAAGAAAGGAAAGGTCACCAATAAGTTCCACTTCACACTTGGCACTACCCAGATACCATCAATCACTGAGAAATCAGTGAAGAGCCTGGGAAAGGTGTTTGACTGCAGCCTAAAAGACACGGCAGCCATCCATGCTACCAACCTTGAACTAGAAGCCTGGCTAGCCACAGTGGATAAGTCAGGCCTACCTGGCAAGTTCAAGGCCTGGATTTATCAACACGGCATCCTCCCGAGAATACTCCGCTTCTGATCTATGAGGTTCCAATCTCCACCATCGAGGGCTTTGAGAGGAGAGTCAGCAGGTTTCTACGGAAATGGCTGGGCCTACCTCGAAGCCTGAGCAGCATCGCCCTGTATGGCAAGAACAACAAGCTGAAGCTCCCCATCAGCAGCCTGAATGAGGAGTTCAAGGTGGGCCGTGCTAGGGAGGTGCTGCAATACAGAGAATCACAGGATCTAAAGGTCTCCCAGGCTGGGATCGAGGTGAGGACTGGCAGAAAGTGGAGGGCAGCAGAGGCGGTGGATGTGGCTGAGTCGCGGCTACGGCACAGGGCACTGGTGGGGACAGTGACACATGGAAGAGCTGGCCTGGGTAGCAGCACAACACCTTGCTATGACAAGGCGCAGGGGAAGGACCGGAGATTATTGGTGCAGCAAGAGGTGCGGGCAGCAGTAGAGGAGGAGCGGGCCAGCAGGATGGTTGGAATGCGGCAGCAGGGAGCCTGGACAAGATGGGAGCATGCAGTGGACCGCAAAGTCTCCTGGGCAGAGCTGTGGAAAGCTGAGCCCCATCGTATACGATTCCTGATCCAGGCTGTCTACGACGTACTACCAAGCCCATCCAACCTGTTCAGCTGGGGGTTAGTAGAGTCACCAGCCTGCAACCTCTGCTTAAAGAGGGGGACCCTGGAGCATATCCTCAGCTGCTGTTCGAAGGCCCTGGGCGAGGGGCGCTACCGCTGGCGCCAGGACCAAGTCTTGAAGGCCATAGCAAACACCATCAGCTGTGGGATTGGCCAATGCAAGCGTCTCCGCCCAGTGAAGCAATCCATCGCTTTCGTCCGGGCTGGGGTCAAGCCACCATCAGCTGCCAGGGCTACCTCATCTGGCCTGCTAGCGACAGCAGAAGACTGGGAGATGAAAGTTGACCTGGGGAAGCAACTGAAATTCCCAGAGTCTGTCGCCATCACAACACTGCGGCCTGACATGCTGCTTATCTCTGAGGCCTCCAAGCAGATCGTTCTCCTGGAACTCACTGTACCCTGGGTGGACCGTTACGAGGAGGCTAATGAGAGGAAGAGGGGAAAATATGCTGAGCTCGTGGAGGAGTGTCGGAGTAACAGGTGGAGAGCACGGTGTGAGCCCATCGAGGTGGGATGCAGAGGGTTCGCTGGCCAGTCTCTATGCAGGGCCTACAACATCTTGGGCATCACAGGGGCCAGTAAGCGAAGGGCCATTAAGGAGGTCACGGAGGCAGCAGAGGTTGCCTCAAGGTGGCTGTGGTTAAGGAGAGGAGAACCATGGGTGCGGTAGCGCTACCTGGACACAAGCTAGGGCCTGATCAACCCCAGCTGGGTCGCCTGGGTGAGAGTGTATGACGCTTGAAAGACCCGAAACACTCTGTGACCCCAGGTAACATCACTGATGATGTGTCCAGGTTGCATCAGACGATGTATTTTACAAGCAATAGTCCGTGTGTCAAGCAATGAAAAAAGATGTAATCAAATAGACCCACAATGCACCATGGACACATGCGAAAAGAGGCATACGTCTTGCCTACGTTCAAACCCGACGCAGGGGGCTTTCAACTCATTTAAGGACTGCCCTGAGCTTCAAATATGGACGTTTAAGGAGAGCCCTAAGCTTCAAATATCGCCGCGGACGGGCTTACATTGGAATGAGTTGAAAGCCCTCTGCGTCGGGTTTGTACGTTTAAGGAGACCTTTTTAGTCAGTAAATAACGCCAAAGGCCCTGACCAATCGTCAGTTTTTGACGCGTTGGGAGTGAGACTGTGTTGCCAGCTGTATCACCCTCCTCATGTGTATATAGTCCTTGTTTTACCATGTCTTGTTACCAGAATATATCGTCAAATTGTGTACCTCCAGCCATTTCCACAGCCTTGTCTGAGGATTGCCTCGTTTAGATTTCTGATTTCTTGAGTCCAGTGTCAGAAATAAAGCCTGCATTTATCGCATCCTGACTGCAACAGTTATGGCCTAATAGCCTACATGTCGGGAAATGATTACTGTCAACCAGTGTTGCTTTCGTTGAACGAAAGTTATGGTGGCCCTCTCAGATTGCTCGGCATTCATCCAAGTACCGATACGCATCAGGTGCACCAGTTCCATAACAAAACCTTCTGCAATAATATTAATAATAATAATGTTTGCCCATACCCTGACTGCATCTTCACATCTGCAGCAGCCAGCACAATGCTCATCCCGGCCAAGTGCCCACGGAAAGTCATTTAGTGCCAGTTGCTACATGGCAAACAATCTTCCGTCACTTTCATGAGTAGGTCCGCTCTCGTCCGGCCCCTTCGGTAGCATTACAGCTCATTTGAGCTTTAACTTCTCTACACTTTGTCGATAACGCTATTAATTGATTAAACAGCCGGGTGACCGAATCGTTTTAAAGCAATTAAACGACAAGTGCCGTGCACATTCACCTACTGACTACTTCCTCTGGTGAATCCTCTTTTCACCAACATAGGCACTTCCTCGACAAACTTAACAGCATGTGGGACTGTTCATTTGCTGTTTTGATCATGTGCTGCATGCACTTTCATGCCCATGGCAGCGTCTATTCAGGCCATGGTTTTCCTTTTCAGGTGGGGTAATTAGTGCAGGTGCGCACATTGGGGATTTATGGGAATTGACCGTACATGAAGAGCATAGTCTGGAATGCCACAGCTCAGAGTAATTCATAAGTTATCATGCTTGGAGAATTTGGTATATAATCAGCGCAAAAGTCAGTTAAACCTTTAGACATTTGGTATGTTACATTTAACTTACTCTATACACCGCCACATGTGCAAATTGGGTTGGTTTTGCGTCTATTTTAAGTGATTTCAGTGCACTTCATAGTTGTCCTGCTTCATCTTATCTGGGCCCCTGAACCCCTGGGTAGTAGGCCTGTTCAGTATCTGTCCATGCTTGCATGCATCTTATCACGATGTGATTCATGGTAAATCATGGATCCCTGCGAATCTGATGTTCCGTGCGACTCTGTGTGTGCGACTGGGCACCTCCAAGCACACACATTTCAATTAGGGTCCGTCATGCATTCATTTAGTTCGCCCTATGCGTGCTCCGCAGCATAGCCATGTATTGAGCTTGTACATAATGGCACTCCTTTTAGTTGTGAGGCCAGTTTCCTACCTACATCACAGTTGCTGCATTCACGTGGTTTATCGTTCTGCTTTGTTGGGATGGGCTAATTACAGAACTCGACACATAAGGGTTCAGTTATTGCTCTATCCTCTTTGAAATAACTATTCAGCTTTTTGACTTCTCGGCTTCCCCCCATCAGAAGTATGCTGAATGAGTTAAATATTAATTCTCATGAATCAGGCGCCTCAATATGCTTGGAGTTTTCGGGTATCATTCTAGTCAATCACCGGATTGAATCATCCTTACCAGCTGATAACAGCAACAGATTTGAAATATCTTTTTGGGCAGGAATACTACAGCGGCATTTGCTTTCCCTCTCAGCGCCTTTTTCGTTTGCACTTCACAATGTCCGTACTTCCCATGCCATCCCTTCATTTCTCACTACCGGACAGGTCTGTTGGGCCAAACCATCAAAATGTTTTAGGCTGTGCGCAACCTGCACTTAACCGGCATACATAAATGTAATGGCATATCATCATCAAGCTTGTGCGACATGCCAACTTATGAGGCAGCTGTTAATGTGTCACATTTTAATGTTAGCCACTGGAGTTGAAAACGACTGAGACAATTGTGTGTGTATATTTGTTTGTGAGAAAGTGTAAAGTGGGTTAACGTATGTGTTTGTGTCTGTGTGTGTATGTATTTGTTTGTGTGAGAAAGTGTAAAGTCGGTTCTTAGTTCCTACCTGACTGATTGACTCCATATAGTAAGTAAACTAATAGGCTTGTTTTCAGTAACCCTATAGAGTGGTCGCTCGGAAAGTTTCAGCCCTCTCGAATGGCCGTTCACCCGCCGTGTTTCCATTACAAAAAAAAGGCCTGACGGGGATGTACAAGACTCCAGAGGTGAAGTATTAGTCTAAATGGATTTAGATCACCTGTGATCAGCTGATCGGTGATACAGCGCTGCACCCCACTTCCTCAAAGTGAAAAATACAGAATAGTTTTATTTAAGGTGGCCCGTATGATTCACAACTCTCAACTTATGTACAAGTAACATGAAAGAAAACACTCAACCTTAAAGCTTCAAAGCGCTGAGTAAGTGTGTGTTAACAGACAGGCCTTTGCCCCGCTTGCAGTACTAACGTTACGCATGTATGTAAACAATGGCGGTGCCCGTGGAGACACACATCATGAGAGGTAAAATTTAAAAGAATAGGCTATAAACTTTACTTCCATGCGTGTAGTGTTGTATAAGACACTGCAATTTAACACAACTTGTTTAGATTATTCTGTCGTGAAAATATGTCATTATAATCTCACAGCATGAATATATAAATATATGATAAAATTGTACCCAGTTACATTTCATAGAGATATGCAGAGTGTTTACATATACGGCTCCAGATCAGTTAATGTAGCTGTTTCAGCTAGAATACCATTCAAGTGTCATCCAATGTTATCCAGTAATAACAATCCAATGTTGTAATGATTCTTCTGAGTTGACTGTGATTTCGCTACTCATGTGTTTTGATTAGACCATGCAGTAGTTTTAACGTTTGCTAGGGTAGCTGTTTATTTTTGATGCATAGCTTACATTGTCATGCAACCTTATTTTAACATTTCTATTAACTATATCAAATATCTCAGTGAGAAAATAGCCCATTCCCTCATGGCACCTCTATATCAGCAAGATTGTGACCGTAATGCCTACTTTCTCGATGCAGCCTGTACGGTCAGGGTGCACATTGTTCCAGGTTAATTATGGAGCAGTCTATGTCATTTTCAGTGAATTGACAGCCATAGAAATATAAGATAATCGCAGAGAGAGAAACTCACCACATCCTTAATTCCTAACAGAAATTGAGACAGGGACAGACACAGGGACATAAGACCAATGAGAGGAAAATATGTAGGAAGAATTCAGCAGCTCAAGTGCATCCCAGATACAAACCGATGATTGCTTTACTAAAGAGCTTACGCTCTTTCTTATTCATTTAATGAGGCGACACCTGGAGGCAAATGGGAGTGAACTCCTTCGCACTCTGGCAGAGCTAAATAGCAGAATTAAAAATGGTAAGGGTTCAAAAAACCAATGTGGATAATAACTGGAGCACAGCAAGGGGAACTTTTATCATCTTCATCTTTAACCGCTTATCCGGGGTCGGGTTGCGGGGGCAGCAGCTTTAGTAGGGGACCCCAAACTTCCCTTTCCCGGGCCACATTAACCAGCTCTAACTGGGGGATCCCGAGGCGTTCCCAGGCCAGTGTGGAGATATAATCTCTCCACCTAATCCTGGGTCTTCCCTATTACCCCCTTGAACACCTCTCTAGGGAGGCGCCCAGGGGGCATCCTTACTAGATGCCCGAACCACCTGAACTGGCTCCTTTCAACGCAAAGGAGCAGCGGCTCTACTCTGAGTTCCTCACGGATGGCTGAACTTCTCACCCTATCTCTGAGGGAGACTCCAGCCACCCTCCTGAGAAAACCCATTTTGGCCACTTGTACCCACGATCTTGTACCCGCGATCTTGTACCCGCAACCATACCCACTTTTACCCGCGACCGTACCAGGGAGGGGAACTATGTGCTTCAAATTTTATGATGAAATGGAAGCTCTTTTGGAGGCGAACCACGATGTTGAATTCCCAATTATAGGAACATCAGAGGGGATTCAGATTTGCAGACCTGAAATGGTTAATGAGGGTGGGCAGTTAGGTACAACAAGCCCGGACAGCCCATCTCCACAGGGTAGCACAGTGAACACACCTAGACACAGGTTTAGATCACAGACAAATGCAGTTGTTGAATTACTAGAGTTAGAGGCTGCAATTTAAAAGAGGCACAAGGAACTGTTAGCTTAAATGAGTGAGGCTCAGGTCTCCGTTGAGGCTCTAATGAGAGAATATCTTAACAAGTCTTAAGGTGGTGTAGTCATTTTCAATGGAGCGATCGACTAATGACAACCTATTCTTGTGGCTACTGTTTTTGCTTACATTGTTTGGATAACCTTTAGATATGAAGATGTTTTTTTTTATAGAAGGCCTCTTTAATCTATAAGACTTTTACAGGGGGTGAATTGGTGAGAGCTACTAATATTGAATTAGGATTCATTACTGTAAATACACCTGTTTAATAAAAGAGAAGACTATTGAGGTTGCAATGCAGAGAGGCCTGGTTAGCTTATTAATGTAGCTATACTGTTTTTATGAGCATTAAGTTCCCATGTCGTCGAGTAGGATACATTTAGGCTACCTGTAACTGGTTTTCACTCAACATGACGCTTTAACCTCAGCTTAAACAAACATGTCAACACAAGAGTTGAGAGAAATTATAAAAAGTTTTATTTCTGAACCCTGTGATTAGTCTCTCCTTTTCTGTTGGTTGTAGTTAACTCTCCAACATAGGACCCACACTTGAAAACCATAATAAAACCCCGGGGTTTGAATGTGCAGTTAACGGTACCAGTTGGCGCGCATGTTGGAGCTCAGTGAAGGAATCCACCTTGAAGTTGTAGCTTTGAAAACAACCCAAAAACCTCCTCCAAAACGTCTCACCCAAACAACAACGTGATGAAAAAAATCCCTGGCACAGTTCCACCTCTCCTCGCGACGAACAAAAAAACCTCACAAACAGAGACGCCAGGTTGTTAAATAAATATACTTCTTGTGTAAAGTTTGTTTAAAAACCTTAACGATAATGTGAAAATCACTATAAACACTTAAAAGGGTGCTACACTCTTCTCTCACCAAAAATGGTCATGCCCTCATGACTTGTAAATCCGGAAAAAAACATTTTTGTAATTAACCCAGGCTACCGGGACAAACTCAAACTATCCATCCAAGTGCTTCTGTACATTTTAATTGTAGATAAAATCAAACAACATCTCCCATCATTAACCTTGTTAACCTTAGTGTCATAGCACTAAGTGTCTTGATTGCTACTGAGGTTGGTTCACCAAGCAAGCCGTAAATTAGTCTGGTTGGTGGTTTTCTGAGTCTTTGAGGTTGTGCTGTCTCTTCTGAGTTTCCTTCAATACTGTCTCTTCCCTCTGTTGCTTCACTTGTTCTTTCAGCAGTACTTTTTTCTTCTTCCGGAACTTCCTTTTTTTCTCATGCTGCAGCATTTTGCTCTTGGCCCGCTCCATCTTTGAACTACTTGACAAATTCAGACTAAACAGTTCTGGTTGTTCATTGATGTAAGGTACTGGTTCCTGTGACTCTAGTGGTCATACTTTTCACCTACTTCATCCTCTTCTGAGCCAGAGGCAGACTCTGTCTTGTCAGCCTGTTCTGGTGTCTGGTTATCCACGGTTGGGTCGCAGGGGCAGCTGCTCTTGCAGGGGACCCCAAACCTCCCTTTCCTGGGCTACATTAACCAACTCCAACTGGGGGATCCAGAGGCGCTCCCAGGCCAGTGTGGAGATATAATCTCTCCACCTAGCCCTGGGTCTTCCCCGAGGCATCCTCTCAGCTAGACATGCCTGGAACACCTCCCTAGGGAGGCGCCCTCTTGGACGGCACACCTTGGTGCCGTCCAAAAGAAGTTTCGAACTTCCGAACTTCTCCCACACCCGCTGCTTTGCCTCTGACACAGCAGAGGCTGCAGCCCTTCTGGCCCGTCGGTACCTTGCAACTGCCTCCGGAGTCTTCCGGGATATGTTATCCCGGAAGCCTCCTTCTTCAGTCAGACAGCTTCCCTGACCACTGGTGTCCACCATGGTGTTTGAGGGTTACCGCCTCTTGAGGCACCTAAGACCTTGAGGCCACAGCTCAGCGCTGCAGCTACAGCAATGGAAGCTTTGAACATTGCCCCCAACCTCCACAGGGATGCCAGAAAAGCTCCGCCGGAGGTGTGAGTTGAAGATCTCTCGGACAGGGGCCTCCTCCAGAGGTTCCCAGTTCAGCCCCACTACTCGTTTGGGCTTACCTGGTCCGCCAGAATCTTCCCCTATCCTCTGACCCAACTCATTACCAGATGGTGATCAGTTGACAGCTCTGCCCCTCTCTTCACTCGAGTGTTAATCTATCATCAACCTTTGACCTAGGGTGCTCTGGTACCACGTACACATATCAACATCCTTATGTTCGAACATGGTGTTAGTTATAGACAATCCGTGACTAGCACAGAAGTCTAATAACAGACGACAGCTCGGATTTAGATCAGGGAGGCCGTTCCTCCCAATCACGCCTTTCCAGGTGTCTCTATCATTGCCACGTGGGTGTTTAAGTCTCCCAGCAGAACTACGGAGTCTCCAAGAAGGCTGAATACTCTGAAATGCTGTTCGGTGCATATGCACAAACAACAGTCCCCCCGCAGGATGGAGAGGGGGGAGGTGTCACGTCACTTTTTTGGGCTGTGCCCGGCCAGGCTCCATGGCAAACCCGGCCACCAGGAGCTTGCGCCCTCCATCTGGGCCTTGCTTCAGACGGGGGCCCCGGGCTTCAGACGGGGAACCCGGGCTTCCGCCGGGCAGGGTCTCTCTTCCTCTTCCTCGTTGTTCTTTTATCTTTAGCTTTTCACACTCTTTAAGCAGCAATGACACATCAGTATGTTTCCCTTTGTTGGCACAGTTTACACTATTCTGCATAACTGCCTGCCACACTTCTCGAATGCACGGGTCTTTCTGCTGAGAATGCGAGATGTCAGCCAAAATCATTTTGGGCAGTTTTTGACTGCTCAAAAGTTGCAATAGGCTGTGGGGACAGCATATTTGGATCAGCCCATGAAATGAACTGCTCTTTGGCGAGGATGACAAGGTGTTTTTATTCCCGACATATGACAGACAGCTTGGACTGTAGTAGCAGGCATGATTTTCTCATTCTGTAAAGCATCGTTGTCTACATGAGGACGCCGTGACAAGGCATCTGCGTCAATGTTTTCTTTCTTCTTTCTTTTCCAAGGCGATACTTCAGGCTGAAATCATATGTCGACAGTTCTGCCAACCATCAATGTCCTGCTGCATCCAACTTTGCTGTTGTTAGGACATAGGGTTATTGGATTGTTATCTGTGTGGACCTCAAACTTGACTCTATAGAGATAATCATGAAGCTTCTGCATGACAGCCCATTTCAGTGCCAAATATTCTAACTTATGAGTGGGGTAATTTTTCCCTGTTGGTGAGAGACTTTTGCTTACAAACGCAACAGGGTGTAAACCCTCTCCTTGGTCTTGGTAGAGGACACCTCGCAACCCCTCTCTGCTTGCATCAACATGTAGGACATAAGGAAGTTTCGTATCAGCAATTTCCAGCACAGGCACTTCTGTGAGACTTCTCTTCATGCTCTCTCACGGTTTTCATCCCACCTAGACCCAAACGGCTCTGAGTTGGGGTACCACTCTTTTGTTTGTGATCCTGATGTTTGGTCTCTTTCCTCTTTGACATCCTTTGTAGTCTTTGCTTTCTGACTAGGTTTTACAGCTACAATGCACCCCTGCAGTAACTGATTCCGTGGATGACAGACTCTTAAAAAATCATAAACAAACTGCCTGTAGTATTAACAGAAACCAAGGAAGGAGTTGAGGGCAGTAATGTTTGTTGGGTGTGACCATGATCCAACAGCTTCAATCTTTGACGGGTCTGTAGCAATGCCATTGCTAGACAGAATATGACCAAGGTAAGTAACAGAGGTGCAGCAGCACTGACATTTATCCAAAGACAACTTGAGCCCTTCCTACCATAATCAGTCAAGCACTTTCAAAAGGCGCTGCTCATGTTCCTCTAATGATTTCCCCAAAACAATGACATCATCAAGGTACACTAGCACTTCCAGTGGATTCATATCACCAACGGTCTCCTCCATGACACGTTGGAATGTGGCAGGTGCCACAAACTCCTTGTGGCATCCGCTCAAACTGATAAAACCCTGCTGGGCAAGTGACTGCTGTCTTTTCTTTGTGAGCATTGCTCACAGGGATTTGATAATAGCCACTTTTGAGGTCAAGCACACTGAACCATTGGCTACCACTCAGGCAGGACAAAGCATCTTCAATATGTGGGTATTTCTCTGGGATCGTTCTCCTGTTTAACGTCCTGTAGTCCACACACTTATGTATGATTCCATTTTTCTTGCGAACCACTGCTATTATTAGCTTCTTTGAGCTCGCTGAGGTGTTTCCTCACATCTTCCAAATCACCAGGATGTAAGTCTCTTCAACGTTCCTTGCAAGGTTTTTCATCCATCACACGAATGCAGTGTTTTGCACTTCTCGCACAGCCACCATCAAACTAGCTGCATGATAATACCTCCTTCAGCTCCATCCTCTTTTTACAGTCTGTCCATCCAGTCAGACGACACAGGGAAATCACCAAAGTTGAAAGAAGATGGGGACGGTGCAGAAAATGAATAGAGAAAAAATACTCAAAATTAATAACTTTAATTTATTAAAAACTTCACACGGAGAACCAATTAAATGTAGGGCCTTGACTCACTTTCAGATTATGAGATTGACTTTTCTCAATACATTTATCGTTAATCAAGTGAATATTAGCTATCACCAATAATTATCAAAGATTATAATAAAAATGACTCTAGTTAAACCAGAGTTCCTCGGGGCACCACTGTCATAGACGGAGTAACAACTAATATAAAAGTAATTAAATATATTAAACTACTAACTAAGGTTTGAACACTGATAAAAGTAATAGTTTAATCAGTTGGATGATTTAAAAGTTATTTTCGTAGAGGCTGGCTCATTCATCTTTGTGTAATATTAAATAATCAGACATATTGTAAACACAAACATTTATTAACAAATTAATAAATGCAACAAACAAAACACAATAAACTAACTAAAGCTAACAGCAAATGTGTGTGTGTGTGTGTGTGTGTGTGTGTGCGTGTGTGTGTGCGTGTGTGTGTAAAACAAAGAGGAGAGGTGTGGGGCCTGGACCCCTGCAGAGATGCTGTGAACATTTAAATCACAAAAGGCCAGCAGGCTGAAGATCTCAGGAGTTCTTATTCAGGTTATACCAAAGTTACAGTTCTATGCTTAGCCGTTCATACAGTCTTATAACATGTAGTAATGCCCAGTTGGTGATTAGTTACTAGTCCATGAGATGGGAGATAAGTTGCGTTGCTTGATGCCAGTGGCTGGTCCTTGTGTAGGAAGCTGGTGGAAGAAGGGTTCTTGTCTTGGTTGTTGCTCTTAGACAAAAGAGGAATCCGGTCGCTCTTTGTTTTGCTCAGTTGAGTTTGTAACCGGTATGTTAACCTGGCTGATGATCCTACTCCATATAGGCCATCTTCAGGGCCTAGGAACAGCGAGCAGCTGGACCCTGGATCCAGCAGGAGAGCGTTGAGTTGAGTGTGGAGATTCAAGAGAGAGTCCAAGGAAGAGAGAGAGAAAGAGGAGGTGTCCTACAGTTTAATAGGCACGGATGATGTCATCACCAGAGGTCAGGTCAGCCAATGGACTGACAGTTTGAGGGTCCCTTGGATAGTTCACACCTGGGTGTGACCTGTTGTGGGGGAAGGTTGCATGGCAGGCCTTTGTCTGTGACCATGCCCTCAGGGACAAAGGCTGCCAGGCTTTGGGGCCTAGTCTTTCCCTTTGTTTGATCAGGCTGAGGCCTTCTCATAATCAAACTGAAAGTTCACGTTAATCCAGAAATGAACCATAATCTTTGGGATGCCGGTTGCACCTACACAGGTAACTTGAGACCTGCTATCAAGTAAGGCTTTAGCATAAATGTCCTCAATTTGTACAGTGACAACAGAGTTAGGTCCTACTAAACCCTCTGGCATCTTAATCTTCTTTACTTTTAGCATTTCAGATGTTGTGGAATGTATGTTCTCCGGGGCTCCAAGCTGCTGGGTCCCTGTAAAGTTTCCTGTCAGCTATCTCATTTTCAAGAGACGCATGTTCACCCTTCTGAGGTTTTCTTGGTTTTGACATTCTCGCTGGAAATATCCATCTTCTCGTAACTTGTATGCATTAACACCTCACACAGTCCCGCACCCATGCTGCACTTCTTTAAACAAAAAAACCTCACAAACAGAGAATTTCGTTGTAAAACAGGTAACTAAATATACTTCTTGTGTAAAGTTTATTTTAACTTCGCTGTCGCAATGTGCAGTTTTTTTCTTCTGCTCTGCACCTCATCTTCTCTTCTGTCACTCCTGTTTCTGTCCTTTTTTAAAAAGAAGCCATCCCATTCCCTTTAATCTGTTAGGTTAATTCTCCATCACAACTGAAGTTATTGACACCGGTCTTAACAAATCACAGTGCAAACAATGAAACTGCTAAATTCAAAGGCAGCGTGTAGTGTGGGATATTTAA
Organism: Echiichthys vipera; assembly: GCF_963691815.1. Lineage (NCBI taxonomy): Eukaryota > Metazoa > Chordata > Actinopteri > Perciformes > Trachinidae > Echiichthys > Echiichthys vipera. Next base: position 10,439,279 of record NC_139825.1, on the reverse strand, counting down.
ACATCTATCAACATCAACGTTGAACGTCTTTTACAGATGTACTGAAAGAAGATACGTTTACACTCATATTGACAAAACCTTAACAGTTATGTCACTATAAACACTTAAAAGGGTGCTACATTTGCATATTTTGAAAATATTTGTCTGAACTTGTTAAATGAACCTGATTGGTTTAAAGAAATGTATAGCCATAGCCTACTATACTACTTATTTGAAATATGTTTTAAAAATGGACAAATTCACTCAACAAGTTCACTCAAATATAATCCAGATTCAATCCTGTTAATCTTGTATATTTTAGTGTGAAGTCATTGGCTATGTAATTATTTTAATGTTTATGCAAACAAAGTGCAAAGTGCTGTTTTTTTTTCCCCAGCACAATGCTGCGATAACTGGTCATTTTAAAGATTATATGACATTTCATACTATGTCATATAAAAGCACAAACTGACTTTTTCTTAGGCAGCTTATGTTTTATAAACCAAACAGATTCAATTCAATTCAATTCAATTCAATTTTATTTATAGTGCCAAATCATAACAAAAGTTATCTCAGGACACTTTACAGAGTAGGCATAGACCCAACAATTCCCCCATAGAGTACGGTGGCAACGAAAACCTTCCCTATAACAGGCAGGAACGTCAGACAGACCCAGCTCTGCCAGATATACCAAGACACGATGAGATGTGATGTGAAACATGTTCTGTACATGACGGTCGACAACAGAAGAGTTAAGCACATTTTGAGTTACTGAATGTTGCACAAAGAAGATTAAAAATTTAAATTTCAGACTGTTGTCAGTCTTAACGTAGAAGTTTGCATTAACTGATTATCTTATGTCCTACAAGGCTTGCAGGTTTAGGCTCTAATGAGAGAATATCTTAACAAGTCTTAAGAGACAGAGACTAGTACATCCGAAGGACAGAACACCACACCACCACAAAAGCAACCTGGTTTATGCTGTCCAATGCAACGAGGAATGCAAAGATCTTTACATTGGAGAAACTAAACAACCACTGCATAAACGCATGGCCCAACACAGGAGAGCTAACTCCTCAGGCCTGGACTCCGCTGTCCACTTACACCTCAAGGAGAAAGCCCACTCCTTTGATGACAGCATTGTCCAAATCTTGGACAGAGAGGACAGATGGTTTGAAAGAGGAGTAAAAGAAGCCATCTATGTAAAAGTGGAGAAACCATCGCTAAACAGAGGAGGGGGTCTGAGACACCACTTATCTCCAATTTACAATGCCGCCCTTTCATCCCTTCCCAGGAGATTCAACAATCTAACCTCAAAGGACAACTGTTCACACATGGCCCGGGTGACCCCAACGACTGTCGTTCAGACTCAATAGAGCACTAACGAAGTCGAAACCAACTGCCCACCAACGACTGTCACTCTAACGACGGGCGTGGGCACTTGGAGCACAAAGGGTGTCAGTGACATCATCGGCCTTGTGAGAGGTTAAATACCTGCATCTCCACACCAGTTAGTTGGACCAGTCCCAGCCTGGTCAGATGCGTACATGAACTGATGAAGCCTCTTGGATGAAAGGGTGAAACGTCTTCCTAGACAAACAACCAGTCCAGTTGTTTTTGACTGAAATTGCTTTGCGGATAACAAGTCTTAAGGTAGTGCATTCATTTTGGATGGAGCGATGGGCTAACGACATCCTGTTCTTGTGGCTACTGTTTCTGCTTTTGCTTACATTTTCTTTTGCATATTTGTACATTATGAAAACTTATTTGTGAACTTGTTAAATTAACATGATTGCTTTAAAGAAATGTATAGCCATAGCCTACTATACCACTTGTTTGAAATATGTTTTATAAATGAACAAGTCCCAGTGCCAAATTATTTTGGACATGCCAGTTTCACAAACTGGCCAGGGCTTTTGTATTATGATTTTCCATACTTTTGTTGAAGTAAAGGTTTTCACTCTCAAACTGTGATGTTTCCTTGATTTACACACAAGTGTGAAATGTATGACACTTTAAAAAAAAAAAAAACATAAACTCATGTTGAGCAGAAATTAAAGACAAAACACATGTGCCCATTGCTTATTGCATAGAAGAACATGGTTAATTACTCAATGTCAGATGTCTGTGTCCTGCAATTTTCATCCTCTTGACGTGGATAACCACCTGGATGCTCTTCACAGATGTCTGCAGGACCTGTGCACATATTATGGAGCATACACACAGACATGGTGAGCATGACTACTAAATTCAGTCTGGTGTTCTGGAGATCTCTGACTCTCCTCCATTTACACTTAAGTCTACCGAATTGTGCATCATGAACCTTGCCAGGTGCACCCACAAATATGTTGCGAAACCTCACAGTCTCATCCATGATTCCTTGCAGAACTACAGAGTAGTAATTCTTCCTGTTCAAGTAGCCCCCCACTCTGGTGTGTGGTCTTTGTATTTTTATGTGGCATCCATCAATGGCCCCGATAATGCCTTGTATGCCACACTTTGTGTTGAAAGCAGCAGAGGAGGGTTCTTCTGACAAACGGTGGGCCAGCTGACAAAAGAGGGCGCCATGGTACAAAAAACTGAGAGCACTTCCACAATACATCTATGGGCTGATGATTGTGACATGTGAAATTGTCTGACATTTCACAAAAACGATTCTGATTGTCCAAATACCGCAAAAAAAGTGCAAACTTTTGCCTCTGAGGAATCTCAGGAGGGCCTCCTGTGTGCTCTTCATTTAGGCCCAGCTGCTTTACTAGGTCAGTAATGTAATCAAACTGGGAGCGGGTAATGCGAAGATGTCTATAAAATGTGAGTTCATCCATTTGAAATCATTATTCCCATTTGGTACCAGTCTTGAGAATTTGCCCTGGTGTAAGACATGGCGCACATATTGCTATTCTGAAAAATAGAACAAAGTTTTGTGAATTCCTGAATTACAGACATAATTATAATATTAATATATTAAATGCAGATGACTTGCATATAACAATACAGCTTTCACTACATGCTACGATTAAATTGTGGGATCACACTGATTGATCCAATATAGATTGACATTTTTATCAAGACAATTTTGCTATAAACATTTTATTCGTTTATTGTCATACAGTTTTGTGTAGTTTAATTGGGGAAGGCGTGTAACAAGACAACACTTAGCCTAACCAAATGGATACCCATATTTTTCTTTTAGCTGTGTTTAGACTTTTCTAAGCAAGTTTGCAGTGAGGAAGGCTACATTGTGTAATTACTTCATCCGTCATTTCGCCTCTTCCATCTTGTCTGTGTATATAAGTAGACTGAATTACTGAAAATCAGAATGCCTCTTCAAAAATAAAGCGGATACCAGCTTAGTGCGGCCGTCATCCAGGTTTTCTATTTACGTGTGACTTCAATTGTCTGGAACGCTTTGAAGACTGAGCCAGTAAACTCCAGGTGGGCTAAGTCCCATATCCAACGCCACTGGAAAATTGCCAACTTCCTGTTGAGTTTAGGATTTTACTCCAAGATGCTTTTTTGTATGTCTGGAGGTATTATATATGCCTACTGATTTTCATAAAAGTACATCCATCCTGGAGGAGGGGCTGTAATTTAAGGTGTTCCAGTAGGGGGCGCTCTCACTTTTAGTAAATATTTTCAAGTAGGTTTGTTCAGGGGGGGTGCTCTTGTCATGCATGAGACATTTGGGGCAGAGTGGACAATTATTGCTCAAGATATAGCTACTTTCTCTTTTCTGATGGGGCACAAATGTTCACAGCCACGCCACGGCCAAACCTACAGAATTAGGTTGCCATATGAGATTAATGTGATCACTAAGGTCGTTAGATGGAACAAGCAGATTGTGAAGCCGATCTGGTTGAATCTCTCAGAGGAGTTCATTAAAGTATGACACCTTCAAAAAGCCACATATTTCCTGTCACCACTAGGGGGCACTCTGACTATCAGTGAATTTTGAGATGTAGTTCTGTTCAGGTCCAGACCCTCATCAACCATCAGAATGTTGGTCAAGATTGGACAATGTATGCTAAAGTTACAGCAACTTCCTGTTTTATAACGTAAAGCCAATATTTGTCACCATGCCACAGACACATGCTCCTGACAAATGAAAGGATTTGAGGTAACTTTGATTACAAAGGTCTTAAGTTGATCTGGCCGGTTTTGAAGTTGATTAGGTTAAATCTCTAGGAGGAGTTTGTTAAAGTATGACACGTGCAAATGTCGGAAAACGGCCGACTTCCTGTTGAGTTTAGGTTTTCGCTCTAAGAGGCTTTTTTGTATGTCTGAAAATGTTATATATGTCTACCGGTTTTCATAAAAGTACATCCATTCTGGAGGAGGGGATGTAATTTAAGGTCTGCCAGTAGGGGGCACTCTCACTGTGACTCAATGTTGTCATTTAGGTTTGTTCCGGGCAGGCTCTTGTCATGCATGAAATATTTTGGGCAGATTGGACAACTATTGCTAATGTTATAGCTACTTTATGTGTTCTGATGTGACGCCAATATTCACTTCCACACCACGGCCATACCTTCCAGAAAAATGAAACAATATGAGGTAACTTTGATCACTAAGGTGTTAAGATGGTACAGGCCGTTTTTGAAGGTGATGGGATTCAATCTCTAGGAGAATTTTGTTAAAGTATGACACCATCGCCAATAAGGGGCGCTCAGACTATGAGTGAATATTTACATGTGGATCTGTTCAGGACCAGACCCTAATCAACTATCAGAAGTTTTGAGCAGATTGGACAATTTGTGCTGAGGTTATTAACTACTTCCTGTTTCATGAAAAATGCAAATATTCTCATATTCTTCAAAAAAACTAAACAATATGAGGTAACATTGTATCACAACGGTCTTGAGATGGTACAGGCCAATTTTGACATCAATCCGGTTAATTCTCTAGGACAGTTAGTTAAAGTACGGCACCATCAAAAGGCCAAATATTGCCTAAATTTTCATATTTGAGACAAAATGGCCGACTTCCTGGTAGGTTTAGGCTTATGGAGGCTTTTTCATGCGTCTCCTCACACTCCATGAGCGTACTGATTTTCGTAGCGCTAGGTGAAACCTCATCGAGGAGCTCAATTTTAGAAACTTTCCAGGGGGCGCTGTTGAGACCAATTAAATACCTAAATTTACACCAGACTTGACAAGTTTGCTCATTTTGGAGACTTTTTACATATGTTCAAGCCCTCAAAAAGGCAATTTATTTGGTAAAATAATAATAATAATCATAATAATAGGGAAGAATAATTCTTTCAAATTCAATAGGTCCCTTGCTGACTCTGTCGGAGTTAGGGCCCTTATAATTAAAGCTGCAAGCAGTGATGAACGGGCCCCTGCACCCAGTGCACGTAGGGCTGGACTCTGGCCGGTGTAGCCACGCGTGTCTGCTAATGTCAAACTCTGCACGGAGGGCTTGGCTCTGCAGGCTATCTATGGTAACTTTTGCCCCATTTACTGCATCCATTGATGAACAAACATAGAAAATTTGATGTAAATCTGATGAAGTTTGTCATATTATGCCTACTGCCTGTTGCCAATAGGTGGCGCTATGGCTTTGAGTTGATATTGAGATGGTAGTGTGTTCAAGCTTGGGGTCTTGTCAATCTTTTCCAGAAAATCTGTGATGATTGTCTGTATGTATGCTAAAGTTGCAGCAACTTCCTGTTTCATAACCTGCCCTACTTCCTGCATCCATTGTGTTGCTAAAGAGCACCTACCAAACATGCTTTGCCTTGCAAAACAAAGAACACATATTGAAAATTTGATGTGGATAGGATGACATTTGTCAGGTTAGGCTGACTACCTGTTGCCAAAAGGTGGCGCTCTCACCGGCCCTCATTTATCAAACGAACGTACGGCAGAAAAACGTGCGTACGACCATTTCCTGGCAAAAGTCGACATTTATCAATTGGGACGTCTCACGTCTGGTCTGAGATTGTGTATGTGTAGATTGTGTAAGCTACTCATATAGGTCGAAACAACAGCCTTCTGATCCAGAATATCACCTATAATGCGAGGGGGTGCATTTCACGGCAGGGGTGCTGAATACGGCACAACACCTTTCCAACAGTGCGCACAGGCGCACTAGGGTTACAGTGGAACGCTGCTTTGGGTTGACTGCCTCCGTTATTCTTTTCCATACAGCGTTTTTATGGGCCCCTTTTATTCCACTCTTAAGACTGCCAAAAGCACATCTTTATTTTGCTCCATCTCGGATGTCAGGATGCAGATCTGTGTGTCGGAAAAGTTTCTTTTCTAACAAGTGTTTCGTCTCTCCGTGTTTGACCTCAGTGGGCGAGGCCTCCGAACCAGGAATATTTAAGGGAGGGGGGGCTCTGACTATCAGTGAATATGGTTCTGTTCAGGGCCGGAACCTCATCAACCATCAGAAACTTAAAGCAGATTGGACAATTTGTGCTAAAGTTATTAGCTACTTCCTGTTTAACGGAATAACGCCAACATTCGTCGCCATGCCACGGGCCCAACGATATGAGGTAACTTTGATCACAAGGGTCTTGAAATGGTACAGGCCAATTTTGATGTTGATTTGGTTAAATCTCTAGGACGAGTTTGTACGGCACCATCCAAAGGCCAAATATCCTCCTGAGAACCAAGCGAAAAAAGTGTCTTACAATTTTTGTTTTTGTGTGATTTCCTATCTATTTGGGCCTAAAAAAACACCTTACAATTTAAATTTTTTTAAATATATTTTCTATTTTAATTTCACAGCATGTCCACTGTAGAGGACAACAGGACGATATCCGCGTGAAAATAGAACTGAATTTAGAAAATGATAATCCTGGAAGCATGTTTTCTTTTTGGTTATGCAGAGGAACATCTTGCGTTTGGTGCACCTGATGTATGTCTTCCCATTGCAGCCCTTGTTCCTGCATCTTTCTGCATGTTTGATGTCCATCATCTCTGGCATGTGCCGGTCTCCTAGTCTGCGTACAGATGGCTCTGGTTGTGGGATTCTCATTTTGGTTGGTGGCTGATACTCTTCCTCACTGTCTTCACTGCTGTCATCAAATGAAGATCTATCCAGCAGCTCTTCAGCCAGGTGCAACTTGAAGTCCAGGTACTGCTGTGTGTTCTTAGCTGGTCGATTCAGCGCTTTGCCATCAGACTTGTACTGGATCCAAGCGTTTGTGATGGCAACATCAAAGAAATGTGTCATCACACGTGACGTCCACTTCTTGGTCCTGGTTGACATGCGGTAGAAGCTCAGCATTCGGTCACAGAGGTCTACGCCACCCATGTTGTCATTATACTCCCCGATGACTGCTGGCTGTCTCACCTGGACATGACCTTTGTCTTTGTTGGACCATCTGCTACAGATATCCTCTGGATCTTTTCCATAGGCAGTGGAGGCCATCAGAACGGGTTTGTTGTCAAACCATTTTGTCACTGCCAGCTCAGGCCTCTTCCGGACCACCGTCACTGAAGCCCCTCTCCCTTCTTTTCTCAGCTTCTTATCTTCTGGCAGCTGGCATTGCTTTGGAACCCGGTTCTTCATAATCGTTCCAGTTGCTGGAAGACCCTTTGAGAGCAAAGCGTCAATGAGATCGATAGTTGTGAAATATCGATCAAAGAACACATAAGTTCCTGTAGGAACTGACTCAACCATTCGCAAGACAGCTGCAGCTCCAACTCCCAGTCTTTGGCCCCTGAAAGTGTTCTTGCCCTGATAGACTTTGAAATCCAGGACCAGACCGTTTGGGGAGGCAAGCACAAAAACCTTTAGCCCAGTAGGGTTTCGCTTTCCTGGCACATACTGCCTGACTGGGCAGCGGCCTGTGAACGGGATGATTTGCTCATCAATGCACACCTTGTCCCACCTTCGAAGGCTGAGACAACCTTGCCTCACACGGTCAAGCTATGGTCTGACTCTCCAAAGAATGTCTGACTCCTTTGCCTCTTCAGTTACATCCAGGTCATTGACAATCTTGAGTGAGCTCCTCAGCTTGTAGAACCTATCCCTTGTCATTTTCCTGCTAATAACTGACACTTTAGTTTTTTTTAGCCCAAAACATTTTGACTCTAGGATAGCCAAGGCAAGCCATGTGTACTGATATGCCAAAGAAAATCTTGATTTCTTGGGCAGTAGCATTCAGTGACACTCCTGTAGTTTGCAGCTGTCTTTGATTTGTAAAAGCTGCCAGATCCTCAAAGATTGTGTCATCTATGTACTGTGAAAAGTACTGGATTGGACTCCAGTATTCACGGATTTTGGGGTCATCTTGATTGGCAGGAAGCCCAGGTAGCACAGGTGTGAATCTGTTATGATGGATGGAAAAAAAACACAAATAAATTCAAGTTAATAAAAGGAGTGGCAGTTAATTTGTTTCACATCCATTTGGATTAATGCAGTAATTTCAGTGTCACGGATGTGATATGACTCCCTATTGACCATCTTTATAAGCATATTTTTAGGTAACTTGCATATTTTAACAGCATTTACACATAGCACAATACAATAATCTAACATGATAATAAAATTTAATACATTAGCCTGAAACTAAATAAAACATACAAGTTATTCCTGGTCCACAGAGCACGACAACTTTCCCGCTCCCTCTCTGCCTCTGACTCTGTCTTAGATTTTCCTGCATCTTCTTCCTCTCCTTCTTCATCATCATCTTCTCCTATCACAGGCTATATACAGAAATAATGAAACTGTTTTCAGATGTCAAAATCTTGTTGTTAACATGTTTATGAACAGGCATATATATTATTATCATGATAAAAATAGCAATAAATAAAGAATATTTGACTTACCTCTCCTCTTTCCATAAAATGGGGTTGTTGGTATGGCGGCCATCTTGATAGAGGAAGAAAGTAAAGTTCCCAGCATGCAATCTCACAACATGATACATCACTGGAAAGCCCAGGATGTCCTCTACAGAACACTATAGGGGTTGGTAGGGTAACTTCAAAATAACAACAATAACATGAACAACCAGCGGATCTACTGTGAGACCAGCTTGTTCATCTTTACGGAGACATGGCTAAACCACCTCGTACCGGATGCTATCGTTGTCCTGCCGGGATTCACTGGCATGAGAGCCAACCAGGACACAGACGCGAGTGGAAGAAGAAAAGGTGGGGGACTCATCATGTATGTGAACAATCGCTGGTGTAACCCAGGACACATCTCCGTACGAAAAGTCTCATGTTGCCGGGATCTCGAGCAGCTAGCTGTTAGCCTACGGCCATATTATCTGCAAAGGGAGTTCAGTCAGGTGATCACCATCTGTGTTTACATCCTTCCCAGACCGGACGCAGCTCCTGACTGTGACAAGATCCACTTAGTCACTGCAAGGCTGCAGACACAGCACCCTGAGGCATATATGATCATGTCTGGGGATTTTAATCATGCAACTTTGGATTCTACTTTGGCTGTTTATCACCTTGTTGTAGACTGCCCCACCAGAAACAACAGGACAATTGATCCCCTGTATGCTAATGTAAGGGATGCATACAGAGCGACTCCCCTCTCCCCACTTGGGAAGTCTGATCACAACCTGGTTCACCTACAGCCACTATATAACCCCTGGTCCAAAAACAGCCGGTGACAAATCGCACCATCACGAGGTGGTCCCCTGAGATGCAAAGTGCCCTGAGAGACTGTTACAACACCACAGTCTGGGAAGTGCTTATCAACCCGCACGGTGAGGACATAGAGGGGATGACACCTTGTCTGATCGAGTACCTGAACTTCTTTGCAGACGTGGTCTCCCCTGTCAAGACTGTCCGCTGTTACCCTAATAACAAGCCAAAGGTTACGCGGGAAGTGAACAATCAACAAGAAAAAGGCTACCTTCAGGAGCCTTGACAGGGAGGCCATGAAGGCAGCACAATAGGAGGTGAAACACTGTGTGAGGGAAGCTAAGGACAGCTATAGGAGAAAGGTGGAGGAGAAGCTGAGGGAGAAAAACATGAAGGAGGTCGGGGAAAGTGTGAGGACCATCACAGGTCACAGCACAAAGACCAGAGCTACAGGCGGGACAATGGAGAGGGCAAACGAGTTGAATGGCTTCTTCAACAGGTTTAACCAGAACTTGTCCCCCCCACCGCCATCTCTCCTTCTTCCATCTACACACCTCCCTCTAGACACCACAACAACACCCCCCTCCTCCTCCACGTCAACACAATCCCCGCCTCACATCACCACAGACCAGGTCAGAGGACAGCTGAGGAAGCTCCGACCCAGGAAAGCAGCTGGTCCGGATAACGTGTGTCCATGACTACTGAAGACCTGCGCTGCAGAATGGGGGGAACCACTACAACGTATCTTCAACCTTAGCCTGCAGCTAGGGAGAGTGCCTACCCTCTGGAATACATCCTGCATCGTTCCGGTTCCCAGGAAGAACAGGCCCAGCAAGCTGAATGACTTCAGACCGGTGGCACTCACTTCACACCTGATGAAGACGTTGGAGCAGCTCTTCTTCCTCAGCCTCCTCAGACCACAGGTACAACACGCCCAGGACCGCCTGCAGTTTGCCTAACAGCCAGATGTTGGTGTGGAGGATTCCATCCTCTACATGCTGCAACCATCTGGATAAGGGAAGCCGCACAGCGAGGATTCTCTTCTTGGACTTCTCCAGTGCCTTAAATACCATCCAGCCAACTTCAGGACAAACTGAACAGGATGGGAGTGGATCCTTATCTGGTGGACTGGGTCAGAGACTACCTCACTGACAGGCCACAGTACAGTGGTCAGCAGCACTGGATCCCTTCAGGGCACAGTGCTGGCCCCTCTTCTCTTCACCCTGTACACCTCGGACTTCTGCTACAACTTGGAGCTGTGTCACATCCAGAAGTACGCCGATGACACAGCCATCATGGGATGTATCAGGGGTGACAGAGAGGAGGAGTATCGGAGTCTGGTTGGGGACTTTGCTCTCTGGTGGAAGAAGGAGCTGGTCATTGATTTTGGAAGGTCAAGACCCAGACTGCGACCAGTCCTGCTAGAGGGAGCTGAGGTGGAGGCGATGAACTCATACAAATACCTTGGGCTGTTGCTGGACAATAAACTGGACTGGACAACACACACCAGCCACCTGTACAGGAAGACACAAAGCAGGTTGTACTTCCTGAGGAGACTGTGGTCCTTCAACATCTGCAGCTAAGTGCTGTGGATGTTTTACCAGTCTGTGGTCACCAGCGTCCTCTTCTACACTGTGGTGTGCTGGGGGGCAGCATATCCAAGAAGGACATCTCCAGACTGGATAAACTGATCAGGTGGGCCGGCTCTGTGATCGGCATGAAACTGGACCCGCTGGTGACGGTGAGAGAGAGGAGGACACTGGACAAACTGTTGGACATTATGGACCATACGAGCCATCCCCTGCACACCGTCATCAGCAACCAGAGGAGCCTGTTCAGTGGAAGGCTGCACCTGCCCAAGTTTGCCAATCATCCTCTACAACTCCTCACTTGGGGGGAGGAGGAAATAAAGAGGACAGAAGGGAAGGAGTGGGAGCCACTCACTGTGCAATTAATAATAATCTACTCTAAAATACCTGGACTTCTTTGTGCAATAACTTTGTCCACTGCTTAAGTGCAATAATTTAATCTTACTGCTCATTTCTGTCATATAAAGTCCTACATATTTTATCTCATACATTTCCTCTACATTTAACTTATCTGATTTAATTTTCCGTGATATTTTACCTGTATTCTTACATCTACTTCATATATATTTGACTATGAGTTTATTGTTTACTGTTTTTTTTTAAATATACTTTCTATATTTATTTAGCTATGGGTTTATTGGTTATCCTATACTGTATTTTTTATACCTCCCTTGTGTTCTTGTAAGCTGCTGGAAATTCAATCTCCTTGCGGGAGTCATCCCAAAGGGATCAAGAAAGAGAAGTCTAAGTCTAAGCCTAAGTCTAAAGGACACGTCACGTTGTGGAGTAATCGGCAGATTTTTAGACGTAGGGACCCCAAAAAGAGCAGTTAGGGTTCCAAATTTGTGTTAAGAGCGTTAGAGGGTTTGGAATATATCAGACCAAAATTCAGAAAGCTTTGGGCACGTCCAGAAAATATGTGCATGATCGGCTGGGGACTGCTTACAACGGTTACAAGCATCATTGTGACTAGGGTATATCTTAGCCAGTTTAGCATTGTTGAAATGGGCTCTATGAAGCACCTTGCACTGTAATAGGCCGTGCCTGGCACAAATCGAGGATGAGTGGACCAGTTTTAGAATGTCCCTCCACTGTACCTCAGTAATGTTCGCTAAATCCTTTATCCATGAATTTTTAGGAAATACAGTGTGGACTGGGATCAGAAGAGCAATCTTAATATAAATGACAGATATCAGTCATTCGTGTTTTACATTGAGTGACAGGAATCGGTCCATCTCAACTTCAGGGGGGCAGTTCGGAAAATGTGACATGCAGACCGGGGGAGCTGAGGATCGAACCGCCCACTCTTCCACTGACCCACAGCCGCCCCTATTTAAAGTAGAAAGAGTTAAAGTCTTTATTTGACAGAATGGCTCATCTAGATGAAGTGTTTTATTTTTATAGATTACATATAAACACACACACACACCCCTCCCACACTTTGACATACGGTCCGCATGACAAAGTGTTGGGATTGCTTTTGAATAAAATGTCTAATTTGAAGGTACTGAAAGAATGGACTATAAGGCAGACTGTATTTGTCCGACATAGATGCAAAGGACGCAAAAACACCTTAGTCATACAGGTCATTAAACGTTTTGAGGCTCTTATCTGACCATATGCGGAATGCAGGGTCCGTGTAGGAAGGGAGAAACGCATAGTTATTAAAAAAAATGGGTCAAGGATCGTAGCCCTCTGCAAGCCGTACTGTTTCCTCTACTGGATCCTGATTGTAATGGTATTAATGAAAACCAGATTGGGTGAGACATTCTGGGCAGTTATGGGGAGCTGTGAGCAAATCGTAGAATGCTTAGAGCAGGAGGAAGATGCCATCTCAGTAGCCCATGTTTGGCCGACATCTGCAACTCCAGCACAGAGCCAATTTAAAAATGTATTAATGTTGCAAGCCCAGAAGTAGTGGAAGAAATTAGGGAGTGCTAGTCCCCCTTCAGGTTTAGGGAGTTGAAGAATATGTTTTTTGATATGAGCTGGTTTATTCTGCCAAATAAAGGCGTTAAGTTGTTGTTCTAGATTAGTAAAAACAATTTGTCAAGACAAATTGGAAGGTTGTGAAAAAGATACAGAAACTTTGGTATAAGATTAACCCAGCCAGGCCCGCCCATCTAGACAAGTCTGACTTGCATTTATCTCATAGCAGCTGGAGGTTCTTTTGGCAAAGGTCCCTGAAGGACCTAGTGATGAAATGGGAACAAAATGGTTATTACCCAGGAATTTTTTTTCCAAAAAATTATGCAAGAGGTGTCTCTGAAATGATTGCACATATTCTGTTAATTATGTTATTGTACGATATATGTTAAATGTTGATCATCTCTGCTCCTTTTTAACATCACAGATGAAACAACGCAACATCTTTTTTGGGAATGCTCTTGTGTCTCAGTCAAACACTGTGGCATTACAATTCTTTCTTTTTAAACAGAAAGTTAGGTATACGACTTAAACTATGCTTTTTTTCATTGGTTGCTGCCTTAAATCTTACCCAGATACAAAAGTGATTTTTTCTGGCCATTGTGTAGTCCCCGTCTTTTTTTTGTTTGGCTTGTAAGTGACCTCCAGAGAAGACGTGCTTAAGTCCTGCCGGTTCCATAGTGAGAGCAGCGCTGCGTGACTGTCACGCTCAATGCGTGACACTTGAGAGCCCTGCGATCAGTTCAGCGCAGATCTTTAAGAGCTCCTCGATCACTTGATTCTGTGAGAGAGGAACAGAGATTAGAAATTGGAGGTACAGCTAATAATACCAGAACAGAAAAATAATTCAGCAAAGATACAATAAAAGTATTTGAATCTCTATGCAGAGAAGGTGTTTCTCTAAAGCTTGGAAAAGAGGTGTGCTTGAATATTTGTAATTTACTTGAGTATTTACACTTTATGCTTCTAAATCACAAAGTTTCATAAGGAAATAATGTATTGTAATAATGTCCACAACATTTATTTGACTGGTACAATTACTAGTCTTTTTTTTGATTAAAAAAACTTGTGATGTGTCTATGATATGATACAAGTATCTAAAATTGTCTCTAAATTGACCAACTACAACATTAAAATGCTCTTACATGTATTTGTGAGTGATAAAAAACATTGGGCCTCATTTATCAATCTTGCGTGAAAACGGGCGCAGATCTGAGCGCAGAATTGGTCGTATGACAGGACTCACGTGTGATTTATGAAACATTTGTATATGACCAATCTCAGCGTACGAATGAGCGGGCTTTGATAAATGTGGCGGCTGAATTCGATCGTCATTAACATGTTACGCCCTTAAATATTCCTGGTTCGAAGGCCTCGCCCACTGAGGTCAAACACGGAGAGGAGAAACACTGTGAAGAAAAGAAACTTTTCCGACACAGAGATGGGCATCCTGACATCCGAGATGGAGCAAAATAAAGATGTGCTTTTTGGCAGTCTTCAGAGTGGAATAAAAGGGGCCCATAAAAACGCTGTATGGAAAAGAATAACGGAGGCAGTCAACCCGAAGCAACGCTCCACTGTGACCCGTGTGCGCCTGTGCGCACTGTTTGACATGCACCCCCTAGCATTATAGGTGATGTTCTGGATCAGAAGGCTGTTGTTTCCACCTATAGGAGTAGCTTATATACAGGTAACCACATTAAAGCACACACTTTTGAACCTATTAATTGCAAGAAAAAATGGGATTATATTTAGGAAACGCTCAGTCAAATACATTCAACTTGCTCAAAAGATCCATTTCATTCATATTGTAATTATGGCTGCAGTATATTTCCACAGAACATACAAAAAGTGTTGTTTTGTGTTCACTATTACCCAAGTTTGTGATTTTAAACTCTTAAAATAGTTTAAAGACTGTAAGTAACCAATGGTCTGACCGTTGTGGGTTAGCTGTATATAAACTACTCCTATAGGTCGAAACAACAGCCTTCTTATCCAGAATATCACCTATAATGCGAGGGGGTACATTTCACGGCAGGGGTGCTGAATACGGCACAACACCTGCACTCTTGCTCTGTAGCGGGGTTGCCAGCGGGTTATTAGGTATTCCGTTAGAGGATACCTGTGTCACCTAGAAGAACCATACCAAGATGTTAATCATCTTGATTTGATGCAATTTATCTAGGGTAGCCACTAACCGAGGAGATGACTTTGGCTCTGCAGTGCCTCTTGCTGCAGCCGCGCACCAACACATTCATTCTTTAATTCAATGTCGGGGTCGCGGAGGGCTGGAGCCGAGCTGTTTTGAAATATAAAAAAATCGTGTTTGTCCCCCTGGCCACCTGACCGCCACGTTTAAAAGGGATAGCTTGGCATCACAAATCAAATTATCGAGTGGTAGTTTTGGCGATTGATGAATGCGTAATCATTCATGGATGGTGCCTTCAGACGCACATGAGTACAATCAATTGCTCTAACCACAATTTTTATTTTTTTAATTTGTTTTAAGAATCCGTTTTGATCTATTCTTAATATGTGACTGCTTATGCTTAATGACAGCTGAGGTTTGTTAATTATTTTCAGCCAGATTTTGCTGTGCTGCACCACAAATACACAGGCTGAAATTTGCGTACACGATCTCAGACCTGACGTGAGATTTGATCGTAGCTCCCGCTCACGTCCAATTTGATAAATGCCAACGTTTGCCAGGAAATGGTCGTACGCACGTTTTTCTGCCGTATGTTTGTTTGATAAATGAGGGCCAATATATGTAATCTATAAAAATAAAACACTTTAACAAGACGAGCCATTCTGTCAAATAAAGACTTTTACTCTTTCTACTTTAAATAGGGGCGGCTGTGGGTCCCCCGGTCCGCATGTCAAAGTGTCCTTGAACCCCAAATTGTTCCCTGTGCTGCGCATGGGTGTGTAAATGTGGTGTGAATGGTTAGATTAGATTCAATTTAATTCTATATATAGTGCCAAATCATAACAAAAGTTATCTCAGGACACTTTACAGACTAGGTATAGACCACACTCTATGACTCATTTATGATTTACATAGACCAAACAATTCCGCCGTAGAGTACGGTGGCAATGAAAACCTTCCCTATAACAGGCAGGAACGTCGAACAGACCCAGCTCTATGGAGGACGGACATCTGTCTGCACCGGTTGGGGAGGAAGAAAAGAAGAGAGAAAGAGAGAAAAGACCGACAGATGGACAGAGAGAGACAAAGACAGAGACAGAGACAGAGACAGATACACTTCCAGTAACTATAATAATATCTATAGTAATGTGAATATGACTTATATGTTATGGCAGTTTATACAGCAGAATAGTAAAAACAAGCACAGTTAAGGTGATGGATTATAAGATTAGCAGGAAGCGTCATGCAGGACCACGGCAGCAGGCACCACCACGATCAGCAGAGATCTGCGAGACGACAAAGCACAAACAACTCCGGGGAAGAAGTTGAATTATTAACATGCATTGATGAGACATGAATGATACAGACGGAGAGGAGAGAAGCTCAGAGTATCTGGAAAAGTATTATCCCCTGGCAGACTAGGCCTATAGCAGCATCATTAAGCAGAACAAAATCGGCTTAAAAATAACAACATTGCTAAGGGCTCGTAAGCCCTAGCTGTAAGCTTTATCAAAGAGGAAAGTTTTAAGTTTACTCTTAAATATGGGCACAGTGTCTGCCTCCCGGATAACACTCAGGAGTTGGTTCCACAGGAGAGGAGCTTGGTAGCTGAAGGCTCTGCCTCCAATTCTACTTTCGGAATCTAGATGGTATGTAGATGACCAGTGCCATCTGTGTGAATGTCTCTGTGAATGGGTGAATGTGAAAAGTAGTTTGAAAACGCCTTAAGTGGTCAATTCAATTCAATTTTATTTATAGTGCCAAAAGTTATCTCAGGACACTTTACAAACTAGGTAAAGACCACACTCTATAATTTATTTATGATAAACATAGACCCAACAATTCCCCCTTAGAGCAGTGTTTTTCAACCACTGTGCCGCGGCACACTAGTGTGCCGTGAGAGATCGTCAGGTGTGCCGTGGGAAATTATCCAATTTCACCTAATTGGTCTAAAAAAAAATTTTGAAAACAAAACTTTACCAGCAGAACTAGCCCCTGTGTTGGATGATGTTGTGGGCATGGTAAACTTTGTAAAGACACGACCTGTGAAAAGCCGCATATTTGCGTCTTTGTGTGAGGAAATGGGAGCGGAGCATAAAGCCTTGTTGTTTCACACGGAGGTCCGATGGTTGTCGCGCAGCAAGGTGCTGGCCCATGTGTATGAGCTGCTGGAGGAACTCAAGGGGCCTCATTTATCAAACAATTTGGACGTGAGCGGGAGCTACGATCAAATCTCACGTCTGGTCTGAGATCGTGTACGCACAATTGAGCCTGTGGATTTGCGGTGCAGCACAGCAAAACCTGGCTGAAAATAATGAACAAACCTCAGCTGTCATTAAGCTAAGCAGTCAAATATTAAGAACAGATCAAAACGGATTCTTAAAACGAATAAAAAAAATATAAAAATTGTGGTTGGAGCGATTTATTGCACTCATGTGCGTCTGAAGGCACCATCCATGAATGATTACACATTCATCAATCGCAAAGACTACCACTCGATAAATGTACAGGTGATTTGTGATGCCAAGCTATCGCTTTTAACCGTGGTGACCAGGGGGAACACACGATTCTTTTAAATATCAAAACAGCTCGGCTCCAGCCCCCCGCGACCCCGACATTGAATGAATGAATGAATGTGTTGGCGCGCGGCTGCAGCAAGACGCACTGCAGAGCCAAAGTCATCTCCTCGGTTCGTGGCTACCCTCGATAAATTGCATTAAATCAAACGAGGTATCAGATGATTAACATCTTGGTATGGTTCTTTTAGATGACAAAGGTTATCCTCTTACGGAATACCTAATAACCCGCCGGTAGCGCCGGTGTTGTGCGGTAGAGTAGTAAATAAACTACTCCTATAGGTGGAAACAACAGCCTTCTGATCCAGAATATCAGCTATAATGCGAGGGGGTGCATTTCACGGCAGGGGTGCTGAATACGGCACACCTGTCCAACAGTGCGCACAGGCGCACACGGGTCCCAGTGGAGCGCTGCCTCGGTTTGACTTCCTCCGTTATTCTTATACAGCGTTTTTATGATGGGCCCCTTTTATTCCACTCTTAAGGCAAAAAGCTCAGCTTTATTTTGCTCCATCTCGGACGTCAGGAGCCGATCTGTGTGTCGGAAAAGTTTCTTTTCTAACCTGCGTTCTTCCTCTCCGTGTTTGACCTCAGTGGGCGAGGACTCGAACCAGGAATATTTAGGGGCGTAACATGTTAATGACGTTTGAATTCAGCCGCCGCATTTATCAAGGCCCGCTCATTCATACGCTGAGATTGGTCAGATACGAATGTTTCATAAATCACACGTGGGTCCTGTCCTACGACCAATTCTGCGCTCAGATCTGCGCCCGTTTTCACGCAAGTTTTATAAATGAGGCCCAATGTGTTCCTGACAAATGAGGGGTCCGATTACGCAAGACTGCTTGCAAGTGATGAGTGGTGTGCAAGGCTGGCATATCTGGCGGATATTTTTCATCATCTGAATGAACTGAACACACGAATGCAAGGCCGGAATGAAAACCTGCTCACAAGTACGGATAAAATAAATGGCTTCCGTTCAAAGGTGCACCTCTGGCAACAACATGTGGAAAGTGGCAACCTTGAAATGTTTCCACTCACCAAGAAATGGCAAGATGTTCACACTGCTGCACTGTGTGAGATCATTAGTAAACATCTGAAAACTCTCCAGGAGAAGATGTCATTTTATTTCTCTTCAGCCTACACTGATGGCCTTGACTGGGTTAGGGACCCATACAGCTCAGCAGTTTTTGGAAAGGACATGACTTTGCAGGAGCAGGGGGAACTAACTGAACTGAGACAAAATGGTGGTCTGAAGCTAAGCTTTGCTGATCTACCTTAGGACAGTTTTTGGTTGACTGCTGCCAAGGAGTTCCCCATTCTGGCAAACAAAGCTATTGTGACATTGCTCCCATTTTCCACGACATATCTGTGTGAGGTGAGCTTCTCAAGCCTGACTGCCATCAAAACTAAAAACAGAGAGCGACTGAGAGCTGTTGAGGAAGAGCTTCGTGTGTGTGTCTTTCTTCAATTCCTGCCAGGATATCAGCTCTTTGTTCATCCAAACAGGCACAGGTTTCACACTGAGTGAGTAAAATACACTGAGATTGACATTTTGTACATGTAACTCTTCATATTTCTCAGTGTAGAACAGTGAAATCTTTCCCAAATATTATTGCTTCTGTCATAATAAGCACTATATTTCTGTATTCCTGGTAATTTATGATTTTGGACAGAATTAGAGTTTGCAAAACACTTTGACGTTTTCTACTACCTTTAAGACCACATTGTTGTTTCATTTGTTATGTTCAAGCTGTATTTTTAAAGTGGACATGTTAAGTGCACTTTTTATTTGAAAGAAGAAATATAAATGATGATAAAGTCCTTTATTCTTTGTGTTTATTTGATTCCTATTCAAGACACTTTGATGAGAATGACTATATTGTTAATAGAGTATCATTTTTTAACATGTTTGGCTGGTGGTGTGCCTCGAGATTTTTTCAATGAAAAAAATGTACCATGGCTCAAAAAAGGTTGAAAAACACTGCCTTAGAGTACGGTGGCAAAGAAAACCTTCCCTACTACAGGCAGGAATGTCAGACAGACCCAGCTCTGGGGAGGACGGCCATCTGTCTTGACCGGTCAGAAGACTGGAAAGGCGCTATACAAGTCCATCCAAATAAAATTATTAAAAAATACACTGCCCCCTAGTGTTAGATGTTATATGCTGTGGATGTAAAATAAATACTTCTTACCTTTAAATCTTTCAACAAGGTGCGTCAGCTGCCACTGTGTCAAAGTGTTATGACAAAGCTATACATTGATATGAAACAAACACAAGAGCTTAAGCAAAAATGCTATTATATATATATTGTATAAAAATTGCTATTGTATTAACTATCCAGTTATCAGAATTCCAAAAGCAATGCAGACAAGCTGCAGAATGTAATTCAATGTGAAGAAAACTGCCATTGCAACCCATTTTATATGATGTCCTATCTATAAATCCTGAGATGATCAAATTTTATCAAAAATTACCATTTTTACTGCAATTTTAAGATCATATGCCACCATTTTAGTAATTCATGTTTTTCCCCTTCATATTGCTTTTATTGACTTTTGTTTATCCATGTTTCTTTATGCCAAAAAAGTAAAAAAAAAGAATGAATACAATAAAATGTTATTAGTATCTACAACAGATGAACCCACCATTTTAAAACATTTTAAAGCTTACTATTGAGTGAGGTGAAGAGACAGGAGAGGGAGATGCGTCAAGTCGACCTCATCATCTGCAATGTCTCTAGTCAACCAACTGTCAGCTGGAACTAGTAACCTGTTACCATCTCACAGTATCTATTTTGGGTCACCACATTACTTAAATGAATGCACATAAATGCATTTAGTCAGACATAACAGGTTATCTTACTGTTTTTACATACTTTAAATCAGTCAAACACTAGATAATGCTTTGCAATTCACAATTAAAAGCTTCAGAAAAAACAAATGACAAATGACCTGGCTAGCTAGTAAGCTAGCCTGGTGAACTCAATAAACATGACCATATGCCAATGGGCATTGTGAACTTGAGTCATTAATTCATTAATATAATTCAGACCAAATATTGTGCTACCATGATAATGGCTAAATGGCTAACTACGTTGTTAGCCAAACCAACCAACTAGCCTTGACAATATAAAGATACTACTACTACTACTTCCATGTAATGTGTGGCTAACGCAACACAGACAATGTGAATTAGATATATAGTGTGCACAAACCTTTTATTATGCAATTGCCTTGTTGGATTTCTTCTGCGATAAGCGCTCGTAAATATGGTGGACTTTTTTTTTCAAAGTTTATTTGAATTTTTCAAAATTTAGGGGGAGATTAAAATTTCTAAACTTAACATGGGTGGACAAAAAACCTGAAAGTAGGATACAAAATAAGTAATAAAGTGGTATAAATTACAAGATGGTGTGGAAGATAGAGAAATGAGCTGCTCGGTCATGTGGCTTTTGAAATGGCCAAACTGAAGTTGGTGCACAGTGGGGTCATGGTACATAAACTCCTGGAATGAGACTAGTCCTGGCTGGTTGAGCAGATAATAACTTGCATCACAGAGCCTCACAGAAAAGAGAGGAAGATAGAGATCTCGTGCTCTCTCACCCATCACCTCGTTATGATCCTAAAGAACAGAGGAATGTTCATTTCCTCATTTTAGGCACATCAAACTCAGCTTTTAGTGTTATAATGTGTTGCCAGGCAGATTAACGCCCATTGCCGCCATTTTTTTTTTACCTTTAAGGCGTTACCATCGACAGAAGGGTATTTAAAGCCGCTACCCCTAGACAACAATAGACTCGTCTGATGTATGACCTAGTGTGTGTTGTATCAGAACTTGTCTCCGCTTTGCAAAGTGCTCCAATAAAGATATTGGTGTGATCTCAAGCCATCGTCTCAAGATCTCTCCTTCTATGGTCCGATCAACTGCAGGTTGAGCTCAACAATTTGGGGGCTCGTCCGGGATCGGAAGGAGGAGAAGGCAAATTCGACCCAAAAAGGTTTCTTCACGGGGAACAGTGTGAGACACAATCCGGCACATTAGTAAAGGTAAGCAGAATCTGTTTAATCGGAACTCTGCACATTGGGCATTCTAAAACATTGTGTCTTGCCTGCGCCACAGTGAGTAAACTATTTAAATTGAGATAATGGCAAAACTGAGAATGGTAAACTGAGAATGGTCCTGGGTCATGGTTGACCCCACCGTTATTCTGACGAGGATACGGACAAAACCTAGAAGGTTACTGGGTTAGAGGCCCGGGGAACTGAGGATACCCCAAATTCTATAAGTTGGTTAGAAGCCCGGGGAACTGAGGATACCCCGAATTCTATAAGCCGAGTCTGGGACTCATATGTAGAGGCATCGCAATTTTGCAATAAGCCGAGTCTGGGACTCATATGTGTGTTTGCATCGCAATTTTGCTATAAGTCAAGTCTGGGACTCATATGTGTGTTTAAAGAAGTGTGGGAGGTTCGTGTGTATATCCACTTTGACATCAGACTCAGGTTCTGAGGAATACACATTTCTGTGGGACAACAGAGGGCGGTATAGTTCTGTAGCTGTTTTTATCTGAAATGGGAAAAGTGGTGCACGTTCTGGGGTAACCCCAAGAGTGAAGGCGCACAGACGTGAGTCTGTGTAGAAGCTTCCTTTACTAGAACGGCATTACCGGCATTGACCCCCGTTGACGAGAACAGAGAAGTGTTTTGGAAAATACATAAGCATTTAGGGAGAAAATGAATGATCGATCAATTCTTTAAAGGAGTAGAAATTTTTAAAATGCAAATATAATTTGCATGAGTGTAGGGATTCCCAACGACAATAAAATGGGCGTATGAATGTGGTAAGAAAAATAAACTTTGTGGTAACTCATTTCAGTGTCTAAATATCCAGTTTGGATATTAAAGGGTGCGTTGTCGTACAAACCACCTGGCTGAAAGATTATCCAAAGTTAGTGTATGTGTGATAAGATCTAACCATATTCGTAGGGAAAGATCAGCATGTGTGAAATCTGTCTGAGTGAACAATAAGCCCATTGAAAGTTAAAGCACATCCCAGTGAGTCAATAGAAAAATGGGAAACAAAATGGGAAAGTTAAAATTTTTACAGATCCTGCTAAATTTATAGCAGATAAATGGGTTAATGTGGTTGAGAGCTTCCATTTTGACATTACTAGACTAAGAGGTTTTTTTTATTTTTCTTCTTTTATTAGGCACATGTTTAGGTACAAATGTAGTAAAGAGGGTAAAGTGATGAGAGAGAAAGGGACAGCGAGTAGGGAAAGATAGGAGGAAAGCAAACTCAAACTTATAGAAAGACAAGAAATTAAAAGAAATAAGTATGTGTGACAGAAAGAGAAGTGAATGAATGATGGGGAGCAGAGATTAGGGATAAAAGACAGGGCCTCCTCCTAATGTCTCCAAGCCATGCAGCCCCTCCATCAAGCCCTGTAGGAATTTTACCCAGAATACTTTAGTCAAATCAGAAGGACCTCACAGAGTATATATTGCGTAATTCAAATTCTACAGGAGGCTTCCTGGAGTCAGCAGAGTCGTTGGTAGTTTAGTGCGCCAGCAGGCATTTATTAGCAGGATGACATCGGAATGATACAGACGTCTGGAGAAATGTTCTATTCTCTATCTAGAGTAACTGTGAACACACAGTACCCGTGATCAGTCAAGAAGTTCTGATATCTATTCTAAAAACTCCAGCATTTATGCTTGTTACAAAGGCGTGGTTATGTGGTTATGCTTGTGCGTGCATATGTGTATTTCAGAAGTAGCTGTTGCTCCAGCCATCTTCCTCCCTGCGCGTAGGAGTAGCCTTTGTATAGCAGAAGTCTTCTTCTTTATCTGTGAAGAAAGCACAGCACGTACAGCAATTTCCTAATCTCAACTATTTGCCAGGTGCATATTTGCAACATGGCTAGTTCATTGT
The DNA here is from genome assembly GCF_963691815.1 of Echiichthys vipera. Classification (NCBI taxonomy): domain Eukaryota; kingdom Metazoa; phylum Chordata; class Actinopteri; order Perciformes; family Trachinidae; genus Echiichthys; species Echiichthys vipera. The sequence continues at coordinate 10,415,565 of NC_139825.1, read as the reverse complement.
CTTTGTGACCTTGACTGACTGACTGTTCATGTGCTTTTGGAGAAAGCAGAAAAGCTTGAGTCAAAAGTTTGTGTGCTTTACTGGAAGCAGTTTGAGCTTGAACTTATAATCACTATCACACTTTTAAATGATCATACCTAATAATCACACTTATCACATTCTTATTAATCATTACTAATACAAACGCTAACATACGATCATTAATTCTTCAATCATTGATTATCACACTCTTATTAATCATTACTAATACACACGCTAACTAATTCTTCAGCCCATATGCATATTCCCAGAAGGACTCTGACAATGAGGGGGAGGGGAGACTGAACCTGCATCTGATGTGTCAGTTGTCACAAAACCAGTGACTGAGGAAAACAGACTGAAACAAGGAAAAAGCTAACATTGCTTCTCCAGAAAAGTTCTCTCTCCAAACAGCAACTTCTTTTTTGGCTACTGGCCTGAAGAAAAGGAAACGGATGTCCACGGCACCAGAGGTTCAGTTGAATTGAACACTGAAGAGCTTGTGTTCAGGACGTGGCAGCCAGAGGAACTAAAAGATTGCAAGGAGGTGGGAGCTGGAGAGGTGTGACCTCGGATGGGCAACATTCGACCGGCCATTTGGTTCGCTATACCAGCAGAATGGGGCACAGAATCCTGTACAAAGATGGCCTCATCAAGACAACAGCAGAAGGAGAGAAAGAAGGAGACTGGGACAAGATCCAGAGAAGTCCTTGTGTCGTGTTTCTGTTTGGGGTTTTTTCCTGGTTCCCCCATGAACAGGCCATACAGACAGCGGAGGAAGGTCAGAGCATTTGAAAATCACAAATTAGAAATTAAAGATAAAAACATCCACACTAGATGACACCGTAACTGAACTTAGAATGAACAGGATGTTAATGTTCAACACATACATACACTTGCATATACATATAGGAACATTTATTAAGAATAAGTATTGGTGTCAATAGGGAAAACTAGGGTTTTGCAGTGAGAGTTGATCATTAGACACAGAAAGTTAAGGTTTTGATTACTATGCTCAGACAAAATATTTTTTAGCTCACATAAGAAAAAAATCAAGAAATTGAAAGCAACACTGATTCTTTCTTATAAAACAAGCATGCCATTGTGGAATGTCTTAAATATAACTCCCATTTTATCTGAAGAGGCATCATAGATGTCACAGGTTTGAGTTTCTGGTGATTGATTTTAGAAAATGCAATATTGATGCATCACTGTAAATCCTTACTCATTATTATGGTATTTCAATTTTTTGGATTTAATGGTATAGTTTTCTGGGAAAACCTGGTTTAAAAAACTGCCAGAGTGATGGTGAAGTTTTCAGAAACATACGTCTTGTTTTTTCAAATTGAAGCATTAGATATAACAATAATAATAAGGATAATATTATTAATAATGATAATAAGTGGGTCCTGACTGCATCCATAGGAACTGGATGGGTTTTAAAAAATAAATAAATAAATAAATAGATTAAATTCTATTGCCACTTATGGATTATTTTATGTTTTTGTGGAGATCTCCCAAACCCTGTATAAAGAAACTTGGCCAATGACTGACTTTTTAGACTGTGACTGCTGAGGCAAACAGCCTCTACCGACTTAAAATGACCTACCTGATCGAGCTCTGATTGTTTCTTTTTAATTTTTGCATGATAATTGTATTTCAATAGTTTTATGTCGATTAACAAACACTAACATCTGACCCTATTGTATTTTCAAAGTGTGCATGTTCTGCATGATACTCATTGTCACACTAATGTTTTATGTCAGCCTGAAGCGCTGTACCGTCTTAATTTTTGGGCCTTTGATCTTACAGCTGAAGATGGAGAACCATTCTTGGATGGAAATGTTTAACAGTGGATAAAAACCATGGGATGCATTGTTTGATAAATAGTGTCTAACGATGATTCTGTTTTTCTTTATAGATGGTGCTGCGAGGAATCCATCTAACTGCTCTTTCTGTGTTTGCCTTTGAACTAAAACTGCCAAAATAACTTGTCTGCTAAGGTGACAGAGTTATTTGTATTAATCTGTGGTTTTCTTTCTAGGCGCAACAGATGATACAGTGTCAGAGTCACAATATGCTTTAATATTGTCCATAACTTGCAGACTCTGGGAAAAACTGTGGCATTCTCACTCCTACAGGAAAACCCTTTGTTCTTAACCTTTTGTCTCCAACACTTTTACCTGTTTACAGTTAAAAGAGTTCACGCTGACTGTAAACGGTGTGAATAGAATTGTTTTTGTTTTAATGTTTTTTGTTGTTTTTATTTTTCTTTGCTATATTCGGAGAGTTAAAAGTTAACCTCTACTAATGTTTGCAGTGTGTAGTCAAAGACAGAGTTAGTTGATGATATTGTGTTATTTCAAAAAAAATTATTTGACACTTTGTGTCAAAAGGGGGGAATGTGAGAAATAACCAAATATTGACCTAAGACAGGCAGAGATGGTTGGAGACCCGACGGTTGTGGTAGCATCTCTCCTGTATGCATGCAGTATTTAGTAAAGACATGATTTGAGAAACACTGAGGACACCAGGGAATTTCTTTCACAATTTGGCAACGAGGATGGGATTGGACGATCAGCTGATCAGGCCTGAGTCCTGACTGAAGGTTATACCGGTAAGGAAACATTCCGCTCCGCCAAGGAGGACAGGATTCCGCCTGATGTCAGGAACGGGTGCTGGACAGCGGACGCTCCATCCATTTTAAACGTGAGTACAGTGTTTTTAGATCATATCTCGTGTGTCATTTTGAAGACTAGTTTCATTTTCTGTGTGATTTTGAGGCTCTGAGAAGGCGTGGTAACCTAGGTGACAGTTCGAGACAATTTGGTCTGCTGTCTGATATTCTATAAATCCTATAGGGTTGAATATCGAGGTCCAATGAGTCCCTTTTGGACATTGTGACAGTCTTCATATTTTCTGTGTAATTTTATTTTGTAGACTAGTTTAATAAAAATATAGATATGCACTTAAAGGTTTATCAGTGATGTCTTAAAATAGACATAAATGAGTATAATGTGTTGTGAGAGGTTGGTGCAACCTAACAAATGAGAGAACCGGGCGAATGCATTATTACTCCCAAACGAGGTAGCAGTAATAAAATGCAAAGGACATGACAAAGTCAACACACGAGTAAGACAAGGCAATGACGCAGCTGATCAAGCCGCAAAGAAGGCGGCAGGATACGTAACACAAGCATAGTGGTGTGTTCAGAGGCAGATGAGCTATCTGATCTGAGTGCACTCAAAAATGGACAAGCAGCAGCGTCTCCAAAGGAGAAAACCATATGGAAAGCTAGAGGGGCCACACAAACGGATGGTTTGTGGAGAGACCCGGATGGGCGTCTCGTTTTGCCACCGGACGGTAGGCAGACCGCTTTAGCTGAAGCACACGGTGTGGGACATGTGGGTGTGGCTCAGATGATGAGAAATCTGGAACATTGGTGGCATCCTTATCTGAAAGGCATGGCCTGCGAAGAAGGAAGACAGTAAGACGGTAATTAAGTTTTTGATAAACCAGTACATCCCGAGACATGGGTTCCTGGAGAAAATCAGGTCAGATAACGGAACACATTTCAAGAATCAGGATTTTCAGAAGGTGGAATCAATGTTGGGTTTGAAACACAAGTTTGGTACAGTTTACCATCCCCAGTCACAATGGAAAGTGGAAAGAATGAATCAGACTATAAAAAACAAATTGGCCAAAATCTGTGCACAGACCAAAATTAATTCGGTTGACGCCCTACCATTAGCCTTGATGTCTATTAGGAGCTCTGTGAATCAGAGCACAGGTTTCACGCCTTTTGAGTTGCAAACGGGAAGGGCTCTGCCAGGGCCACAGTCTAGGCTGCCTGGTATGAAAAATGATGACCAATCACTAACCAACAGAGAGTATTTCCGTGGATTGCAAAGTCTCGTTTCAGCATTCGCCAAACAGGTGACCGATCGACTCGGCAATGCGGAGGCCCAGCCAACGCCGGAGACAGACTGGGTGGTGCTGAAGGTCATCAAGCGGAATTGGTCCGAACCTCGCTGGACAGGTCCATACCAGGTGGTGGAGCGAACGTCCCACGCCGTCCGACTGAAGGGGAAAGGCGACACTTGGTACCACTGGAGCCAGTGTGCGGCAGCGGCAGAACCACAACGCTCCTTGAGTGAGGTGCATCCTAAAGAACAGAGGAATGTTAATTTCCTCATTTTAGGCACACACACACATATTCATTAACTAACAATTTCGTGTGGTGCAAACAGACACATCTGTTCTCTCTAGATAGCCATATAGGGACATGCACTAATTTCCTTCACTCAGCTTTTAGTGTTATAATGTGTTGCCAGGCAGATTAACGCCCATTGCCGCCATTTTTTACCTTTATGGCGTTACCATCGACAGAAGGGTATTTAAAGCCGCTACCCCTAGACAACAATAGACTCGTCTGATGTATGACCTAGTGTGTGTTGTATCAGAACTTGTCTCCGCTTTGCAAAGTGCTCCAATAAAGATATTGGTGTGATCTCAAGCCATCGTCTCAAGATCTCTCCTTCTATCCTCCGATCAACGGACCCGGGGAGGTAACTGCAGGTTGATCTCAACAATTGCCACAGGTGTGTGTCATGGCTCGGCAGGTTCTGTGGCCTGACCTTCCCAAATACCGTCTAGGGAAACGCCATCCTCATTAATCAGAACTAAAGTTAGATCATTATCATGGTGGTCTGATCTGATGAACATCAAATCTCAAGAGCTAACTAACACCTTCTTGCTAGCACTGTATCTAGGAATTGTGATCATCCTACCGTTGTGGGGGAGCTGTCATGCGGAGTGCATTAGTTCCCGCACTGAGGTGTGCAGCAAGTCTCAAATAACGCAAATTCACCAAGCCATTTCACCCTTTATCCCGCTGTGTTGACAAACCGGCACACAGATATGGTGCGCTGTCGGCCCGGCCACACCGATGGGAGACCTTTCCCTGGTAATTGGAGGTTTGCGACCATGCTATGTACCATCCTTCTCCTCTGCGGTAACATCCATCTCAACCCCGGGCCGGGAAACAGTAGGCTACCTCAGTATGAGTGCGACCATACTCCACTGGGATTTTGAGAAAAATCAACGCGGCTGCACTTCACCTGGCGGCCTTAGGCCTGCTACGGGAGCCGTGGTTATACACCTCTTTAATGGCGAGCGTCTTGATTATGCCAAAGCACAATGTAACTCTGAAATCGATCTTGCTCTTAAATTAGATAATACAAAATGCAGACTGCTCGCTTCAACTGTAAATCACGCTAAAGTTCCCTGGGATCTGAAGCTAAAACCCAAAGGGATCTTTGGCGGACATTTAAATATAAGGAGCTTAGTATCCAAAACAGAACAACTCCAACACTTGCTGACAGACTCACATGTTGATTGTCTGTGTTCATCCGAAACATGGTTAAAGAAGAAGAAGAAGAATTACTTTATTTATCCCACACGGGTGTTAAAGAAATGTATAAAATATTATCAGAAATGTTCTTTTCATGCATATAATACAAAGTGTTTTTCTTCAGAGTGTTTGTTGCAAAGTATGTGCCTGCATGTCTGAACCAATTATATTTGACCCATCTGGGGAAAGTCTGATAACGCTTTCCCTCCCTAAGAGAACTGTGGGAGTAAAAGCAGCTGTGACCTTGTAGAAACTCTTGTGTGGAAAATAGTGTCTGTATGTATCTGGTTAATGATTATTCATGTACTCTTTAATAAAAAGACACGGAAGGAGAATGGAAAGCGGAGAGAATTTGCAGAGGGACAAGCCAAGCAGTGCTCGTTGACCTCCTCTCTCCCCGTGTCAGATACGTAAAAAGTGTCTCTTGTTTCTGATTTGATGAAAACTGTTTATTCTTGTAAAAGAGTATCAGGAAGTCTCCATGTGTTGTTTCTATCAAGGCAACTGAAAGATTTTGACATGTGTTGTTTTTGTCAAGGCAACTGAAATATTTTGACAACGGGGAAATTTAATTTTTTCATTCTTATTATTATACATGTTACACACACAGGCCCGAAATACACACATGCACAACCAGGACCTATACATGCAATTAAGGAGAGATGTTAGAGCGAGGGGGCTGCCAGTGACTAGCGCCCCGAGCAGTTGGGGGTTCGGTGCCTTGCTCAACAGCACCTCGGCAGTCCAGGAGATGAACTGGCACCTCTCCAGCCACCAGTCCACGCTCCATACATGGTCCACACAAAATCCATCCACTCCATCAGGTGTTTACAATATACCAGAATTTCAGACGCATACCGCATCTTCAGACGAGATCGTGACCATGGCAAAGGGGGCGATGTCATGATCTATGTTAAATAATCCATCCAGTGTAAACCCTTAGATCCGCCAAATGATCTTGTGTGTGTTGGTGTCATGATTCATCTCTCTCCTGAAATGTCTTTTAATGTTATTGTTTTGTATCGACCACCATCTGAAAATATGTTTTTCGATAAGCTGTCTACTATACTTAAAACATTTAATGGTAAAGAAGAGGGTTTACAAATAGGTGATTTCAATCTGAATTGGCTAGATAAAATAAGAAGGAAGAAGATAAAGGGTATTGCTAATAAATTTCACTTAACTCAGCTAATACAAAATCCAACAAGGATAACAAGGTATTCAAAGACTCTATTGGATTTAATTTTCACCAAATATCAAAAACATACAACTTAATCACTGGGTTTTCAGACCATAATCTCACACTGGTCACAAGACAGCTGTCAAAGAAATGTCTTAGAAATTAGAATTCATCGGAAGGGCAAAATGACATCTCACTTATCCTAAAGACAGAAATGCAGCACTTCGAAAATGAAATCCGACAAACAAATTGGGATAATAATAAGATAATAAGATTAAAAAATAGTGAGCAGGCCTGTAGAGATCTACTGGATACTATCAAACATCTGATATCTAAATTCACCAAAAACATTCCTTATAGACATCGAAAACAAACCTTTTGTCAACTTATTAAGGAAAAGGATGCAGCTCGGAAAAATCCCCTAAAATCAGGACTTGATATTGATAGCTTGATTTACAAAAGTCTTAGAAACAAAACCACATGGCAATTTAGAAAAGCCAAAGAGAATTATTGCCTTGAAATCATTACACAAGATAAGACATCATCTTTAGCCTTGATAATCTCATATTGTACTCTGATATGCGCCTTATACACAAAACAATTAATAATGCTGCTCCACCACCTTTGAAAGAATTTGTTCATCTCTCTACTAGAGCTACTAGATCCATCACAAGTGGAGATTGTAGCCACCCAAATCGGAGCACTGCATTTGCGCAATCAGTCTTCTCCTTTAGAGCTACTAAGGCATGGAACACTCTCAAAAGCATTCTAAAAATTGTTACAGATTTATTTATTTAAGAAATGGATATTAAGAAATCAGTCTCGTCAGCTCTAATTCAGCACTAATCATCAACCTGTACTCATTATTGCTGCATATGACCATAACTTCCATGATATTAATTTATGTGTGTGTGTGTGTGTGCCCAGGTGCTGAGTCAACCGATGTATGTTTGGTTGATGGATTTTGACGCAGTGCATGAGTTGCTGAAAATAACCCATAATGGGTAAAACATTTCATAACCCAGCGGTTGGATGGATGGAATAACCAAGCTCTTTTAGTGTTTATTTGTTTGGTAAAATAAGTATGTTGTAAATCCAAATCAGAATATCTGCCATGTCTGGAATGGATGTATTCTTGAGTCTATAAGGTAACAATAATAATAAGACTGTTTGAATTGTGAAATAGTTTTAGCTAAAAGGAAAGATTGTTTTTTTCTATACTACTAGGCACTTATATTGATGGGGTTAAATATAACTGCATTATTAAAAACAAACTAATATACAATTTATTTGCCTAAAACTAGACTAAAATGTCATTCGTTTTTATCGACTAAAACTAGACAAAGATAGTCATGGACAATTGTGACTAAAATGCTTACACTTTTAGTCTACTAAAATTTGAGTAGACTAAAAAGAGTATGAACGTGACTAAAACTAATAAAAACTAAAATGACAGATTGAAACAAAGACTAGACTAGAAGTAGTATTTATTTTTTCCTTTCATGAAAATGCCTATTCATTACATTGTACACACAATGATAAATTCAAATCCCAATTACAATACATTTTAACATTTACATGCATGGAAAGGAGCAGATACTAGACTAAAACTAAAAGTAAAACATGCCACCAAAAACAACACTACTGTCAACACGTGAAAGGAGTTTATTTCTTGTAATACATAAATCGTCTGCTAGCAAAACAATAGAAAAATGTCTAAAAATTGCTGTGTGGCCTACCACCAACAGGGTGAAGATCCCAGAACTACATTTTTCCAAGCTGCTGAGTCAAAAAACTGAGCTTTTAAGAAGCCAAAAGTGGATACAGATGGTACTCCTAACATTTAAAAATAACTCCTATACACAGCAAAATCTGCAGCATGTTCGTTTTCCAGTGAAACATTTTTAGAGTTGATAAGTATTGATTTGTGTGTTATTTTAGAACTTACGGTACTAAAATAGCTCTATGGTGTTGTTTATGGGAGCTGATTGTATGCACTCCTGACATTACACATTCAGTTTTAAGGCGATCTATTTTTTTAACATGCAGTGGAGAAAAGTCTTTCTAGAAAACGGGAATAACTTATACCATTTAAAAGGTAAGGACCAAATATATTTACCTATTTAGGGTGTTAAGCCTATAAAAATGTGTGCTAACATCAGGTTTGATGCAAATTTGTTGAAACTGGTGGGGCTACATTAGCTAGCTAGAAATTAGGGTTAACATTAATGGTAATCAATTAAAGGTAAATATGTATGGTAGAACATTGAAGTTACAGCTAAACTAAGTATAGTGTGTTTTAATGTAATTTAGAAGTCGCAGTCCAATCGAAAAAGTAAATGGTTATTGTAACATTTGAGCAACAATTTTGCACCTCTTTCCCCAGTTGGAAAGCATTCTCCAAATTCTACAACAAGTTGTTGGTGGTGGGGAAAACCTGGTCTTATTAGGAGAGATGGTATTCATCCTACTTTGGAGGGTGCTGCTCTCATATCTAAGAACCTGGACGCAGTTGTTAGCGGTCTAAAACCATGACAACCCAGTGTTGGGATCAGGAAGCAGAGTCGCAGTTTAATACACCTCTCTGCGCTGCCCTTATCGCAGGTGCCCAGGAAGCAGAGTGGCAGTCTTACACACCTCTCTGCGCTCCCTGTGGAGCATTTTCCAGCTCAGTTTAGTATACAAACACTGTCTGCCCCACGATCATTTAAATTAAACAGATCAAAAATGAACAGAAGAGGAGCTATAAAGAAAAACTTGATACAAATCAACGCAAAATCTGCGACAATGCAACAATATCAGAAAATAAAATGTGGACTTTTAAACATTAGATCTCTCTCATCTAAAGCTGTATTAGTAAACGATCTGATATCAGACAACCATATTGATTTACTCTGTCTGACCGAAACCTGGCTGCGTCCCGAAGAATATGTTAGCCTAAATGAATCCACTCCTCCCAGTCATATTAATACTCATATTTCTCGAGGCAGTGGTCGAGGAGGAGGCGTTGCAGCTATTTATAATTCAGGCCTATTAATAAACCCTAAACCTAAACTAAATTATAATTCATTTGAAAGTCTTGTTCTTAGTCTTTCACATTCAACCTGGAAAACTGTGCAGCCAATTATATTTGTTATAGTGTACCGTGCTCCTGGTCCGTACTCTGAATTTCTGTCAGAATTCTCAGAGTTTCTGTCAAATTTAGTCCTTAAATCCGACAAAGTAATAATTGTAGGTGATTTTAATATTCATGTGGACAGCGATAATAATAGTCTCAGTATCGCGTTTATCTCTCTATTAGATTCGATTGGTTTTAGTCAGAGTATACATAAACCTACTCACTGTTTTAATCACACCCTCGACCTTGTTTTGGTTTATGGTGTGGAAATTGATGACTTAATAGTCTCTCCACAGAATCCTATTTTATCAGACCATTATTTAATAACTTTTGAATTCATATTACAGGACTACTCACCACTGGGTAAAAGTGTCTACACCAGATGTTTATCTGATAGTGCTAAAACTAAATTTAAGGAAGCGATTCCATCTGCATTTACTTTAATGCCTCATCCTAATATTCAAGACTCCTGCACTTACGTTAGTTTCTCTGAAATTGATCACCTTGTTGAAAGTGTTGCAGGCTCTCTAAGAACAACACTTGACTCTGTTGCTCCTTTAAAAAAGAAGATAATAAAACAGAGGAAGTTAGCTCCGTGGTATAACTCACAAACCCGTGAATTAAAACAAATATCGCGAAAGTTGGAAAGTAAATGGCGCTCCACTAAACTGGAGGAATCTCACTTAGTTTGGCAAGAAAGTCTTAAAACCTATAGGAAGGACCTCCGTAATGCCAGAGCAGCCTATTACTCATCTTTAATAGAGGAGAATAAGAACAATCCTAGATTTCTTTTTAGCACTGTAGCCAGGCTGACAGAGAGCCACAGCTCTATTGAGCCATGTATTCCTATAACCCTCAGTAGTAACGACTTCATGACCTTCTTTAATGACAAAATTATAACTATTAGAGACAAAATCAACTCGCTTGGCACTATTTTTTCATCAAACCCAGGAACCTTACAAACTGTACGACCTGATATATTCTTGGACTGCTTTTCTACAGTCGACCTTAACAAATTAAACTCTACTATTTCAGCATCAAAGCCTTCTACTTGTCTCCTAGACTCTATTCCAACTAGGTTACTTAAAGAAGTGTTACCTTTAATTAGCACTCCTGTATCAGATATGATTAACATGTCTTTATCAGCAGGTTATGTACCAATGTCTTTTAAAGTAGCTGTAATTAAACCTCTTCTTAAAAAGCCCAGTCTTGATCCTGAGGTACTAGCCAACTATATACCTATATCTAACCTTCCTTTTCTCTCTAAGATCCTCGAGAAATTAGTTGCCAATCAGTTGTGTGACTTTTTACATAATAATGAGTTATTTGAGGATTTCCAGTCAGGATTTAGAGCAAATCATAGCACTGAGACAGCACTGGTGAAAATGACTAACGACCTTCTAATAGCTTCAGACAAAGGACTTGTCTCTGTACTTGTCTTACTAGATCTTAGTGCTGCCTTCGACACTATTGACCATCACATCCTGCTACACAGACTAGAGCATCTGATCGGCATTAAAGGAACCGCACTGAGCTGGTTTAAGTCATATTTATCAGATAGATCTCAGTTTGTACATGTTAATGACAAATCCTCCATGCACACTAAAGTTAGTCACGGAGTCCCACAGGGTTCTTTCCTTGGACCGATTCTTTTCACCTTATATATGCTTCCCTTAGGAAATACTATAAGGAAGCACTCCATAAATTTTCATTGTTATGCTGATGATACACAATTATATTTGTCGATCAAACCAGAAGAAACCCATCAGTTAGATAAACTTCAAATGTGCATTAAGGAAATAAAAAGCTGGATGACCTGCAATTTCCTGATGTTAAACTCAGACAAAACTGAAATTATTGTACTTGGCCCCAAAGGCCTCCGAAATTCAATAGCTAAAGACATTGTTACTCTGGATGATGTTGTGTTGTCCTCCAGCACCACAGTAAGGAATCTGGGTGTTATTTTTGATCAGGATATGTCCTTCGATTCTCACATAAAACTAACAACAAGGACTGCTTATTTTCACCTGTGTAATATTGCAAAAATTAGGAACATTGTGTCTCAGAAAGATGCAGAGAAACTTGTTCATGCATTTGTTACTTCTAGGCTGGACTATTGCAATTCCTTATTATCAGGCTGCTCCAATAAGTCTGTTAAGAGTCTCCAGTTGGTTCAAAATGCTGCAGCTCGTGTACTAACTAAAACAAATAGAAGAGAACATATTTCTCCTGTATTAGCTTCTCTGCACTGGCTACCTGTAAAATCTAGAATAGAATTTAAAATCCTTCTCCTTACGTACAAAGCTCTTATTGGTCAGGCTCCGTCGTATCTTAAAGAGCTCATAGTACCGTATCACCCAACTAGATCTCTGCGCTCTGAGAATGCAGGGCAACTAGTCGTTCCTAGAGTCTCCAAAAGTAGAATGGGAGGCAGAGCCTTCAGCTACCAAGCTCCTCTCCTGTGGAACAAACTCCCAAATGTTATTGGGGAGGCAGACACTGTCCCCTTATTTAAAAGTAAACTTAAAACTTTCCTTTTTGATAAAGCTTACAGCTAGGGCTTACGATGAGACTTTATTCTGCTTAATTATGCTGCTATAGGCCTAGTCTGCCGGGGGATAATACTTTTCCTGATACTCTGAGCTTCTCTCCTCTCTGTCTGAATCATTCATGTCCCATCAATGCATGTTACTGATTCAGCTTCTTCCCCGGAGCTGTTTGTGCTTTGTCGTCTCGCAGGTCTCTGCTGATCGTGGTGGTGCTTGCTGCCGTGGTCCTACATGACGCTTCCTGCTGCTATTGTCACTGTTACTCATATATACTATCACTAGTTTAATAAACTATAAAATTTGTAGCTGTATCGTAGCTGCTATTGCCACTACTCATCATTGATCATGTTTGCCACCATAATTATTATCATTTTCATATTCTGTCACCTTAGCTGTGCTTGTTTCTACTATTCTGTTGTATTAACTGCCTTAACATATACGTTATATTCACATTACTATAAATATTATAGTTACTGTTAGGCTTTGCTTGCATCTCTGGAAGTGTGTCTGTCTGTCTCTCTCTGTCCATCTGTGTGTCTTTTCTGTCTTTCTCTCTCCTTTTCTTCCTCCTCAACCGGTCAAGACAGATGGCCGTCCTCCACAGAGCTGGGTCTGTCTGACGTTCCTGCCTGTTATAGGGAAGGTTTTCGTTGCCACTGTACTCTACAGAGGAATTGTTGGGTCTATGTAAATCATAAATAAGTCATTGAGTGTGGTCTTTACCTACTCTGTAAAGTGTCCTGAGATAACTTTTGTTATGATTTGACACTATAAATAAAATTGAATTGAATTGAATCTTATTGATAACGAACAGATCACGAGAGGAATGCATGATGCAGTGTAATTGGGGTGTGACATAATTCCAAAATCCCTATATTCCTACAGCTCAATAGTCAGTCATTTCTCATAGAACTAAACGGCGGTGAAGTTAGCTTTAATTTTGATTTTTGACGGACAATCGTCTTCTTACTTATTAGTTTCAGCAGGAGGACGGTTATTCCACCCACCAGCCCTCGCACCTAACTGGCATACAGATTTAGGGATGCTAATACTATATAATATATAATACTGTATAGTTTAGCTAACAAACTGGCTCTTCTCCCCCGTTTTCTTCCGTGCGAATGTTACTTCCGAACCAGAGAGAGACACATTTTTAAGCTTAAAGATAGCCAGACTAGGTAAATTAGCTGGATTAGCTAATGTTAGTTAGCTATGCTAACAGTAATTTCTACAGGAGTGTAATGCACGTGGGGAGTTGTGGTGAGGCCTAGAGGGACCTTAACACAGTTCTGTCAGTAATTTACTGTAAAGTTAGATAACTAAAATCTGCATGTAGTGGCTTAGCCTACTTCAATAGATGGTTGAATATTTTTGAGCTACTTGTTGTAATGATCACTTTAGAAGATTGTAAGTTTTTGTCTTAGAAACTTGCTTCTGCTACCTGAAACTATTATGAGGTCTAGTGCAAATGCATGTCATTGGGCAATTTAACAATGTATTTCAGAATTCATATTATAATAGCTTTGTAACATGAGTAATTGTTTAGCTAATAGCCACATTATTTCCACTGTGTATGGTTTCTGTAAGTTGACACAACATGTTGCTAAAGGTGAAATGCCAGATTACCAAGAAGTCACAGTCAGCTTCCACTTATTTGGAATTCATCAATGAAGGTGAGTAGATCTTATGTAACAAAAATATAGCTGCCTTAACATCAAATTGAAGCACAAGGTTGTATGTGCTACTATTAAGATATTTTTTCTGAGCTGCCTGGTGTGCATAGTTCATTGTATATGGATAATGTGTTAATCCTTACTGTAGTTCATATATCAGTTCTTATAAGCTATATCATTTCTTGTTCACTCTCCTGATGAAGCAACTGCGTTTGAGAAGATGAAGATGACCTAGTGTGTGACCCGCAGAGAACTGCAGATATCTTCAAAACTGTTTCCATATTTTTTTGTCGATGTCGAAGGAATAGTTAGTGATACATTTTATTTATTGGAAGTCTAGTCTTTAATTTGGTTGATTGTAAGCAAGCAGTTAACTATGCACTGACCTTTTGCTTGATGTATCTTGTAGGAATTTTACACACAATCCGTTAGTCAAATCAGAAGGACCTCACAGAGTATATATTGCGTAATTCAAATTCTACAGGAGGCTTTCTGGAGTCAGCAGAGTCGTTGGTAGTTTAGTGTGCCAGCAGGCATTTATTAGTAGATGGACATCGGATGATACAGACGTCTGGAGAAATGTTCTATTCTCTATCTAGAGTAACTGTGTACAACACAGTACCCGTGACCAGAGGCAAGAAGTTTCTGATCTCTATTCTATCTGCTCCAGCATATAAACTTGTTACAAAGGCGTCGTTATGTGTCCGCTTGTGCGTGCATATGTGTATTTCAGAAGTAGCCGTTCCTCCAGCCTCCATCTTCCTCCCTGCGTAGGGGTACCCTCTGTGTCCACAGGAGTCTTCTTCTTTATCTGTGAAGGAAACACAACACGGGCAGCAATTCTCCTAAATATTACGCTATCTGCCAGATGCCTGTGTAAAAGCTGACTAGTTCTTTGTCTTTGTGACCTTGACTTGTTCCTGTGCAGAGAAGGCAGATAAAGATTGAGTCAAAAGTTTGTGTGCTTTTAGAAACAGAAAAGCTTGAGCCTGGTCAAATAATAGCAGAGGCACATACTATCACATTCTTAAATGATTATACCTAATAATCACACTTATCACATCCTTAATAATTACTAAGTCATCACTAATACACACTCTAACACATGATTATTAATTCTTCAATCATTGATTATCACACTCTCATTAATCATTACTATTACACACGCTAACACATGATTATTAATTCTTCAATCTGCATGTGTGTATGATCACAGCTGAATCATGAATTCCTGCTTATGTTTGGTGCTGAAACAGCCTCCAAGATACTTAAGAAAGATTTAAATTCCTACAAAATAGAGAAACATAAAGCAGCAGTGCTACCTTCTTGCCATATTGTTCAGTGCGGTGGTGGCAGATTGAATAAAATATTTTTTTTGTGAGTGATCTGTCTGTACCTGATAACTGATGAGAGATTTACACTGTGCACCTCCAGGTGAAACGTGGAGTTTCTGACAATGTAGATTAGTTGCATGATGATCATTATAAGCCAAATCTTTGTCATGGCTTTGATGAAATCAGCAATGATAGCAGATTAAGACCGACTTGAGAAAAGTCGACTTCTAAAACAAACAAAACAAGCTTTCAAACAAGCGGACGAGACAGAAAAGACCAACTGTCTTGTAGGGCTGCACTATCAAATCTTTTTGTAATCAAGTATTATAGCGATTATTCAACCAATTAATTGAGTAATTGGATAATAAAATAAATATATATATATATATATATATATATATATATATATATATATATATATATATATATATATATAATTTTTGCGTAGAAATTAATTATAATTTGAGTTATTTTGCAAAAAATGTCTGGGGTAGGTCTATTCGGTGCGGTAATCTAACAGGGGTGTGTGTGTGTGTGTGTGTGTGTTTGAGTGTGCACGTATATGGAGCGGGGTAGAAGGAGAGAGAGAGAGAGAGAGAGAGAGAGAGATGAGATGTGTGTGTGTTGAAGGCAATACACGCAATTTTTACCATGAATGTAATTGTTTATTATTTAAACAATTTAAAGCGGTGCATAAAATTCTACCTGACGCACGTCTTTACTCAAATAGGTTCAAAGACAAATAGCTTAATTTAGAAAATTAATTAACAATAGATATTATCAGAAAAAGCAACTCGCTCACTTCTCGTTTACTGTAACAACAAGCAATGTACTAAACGTCACTGACACATTTTCTCAAACAAAACTACAAAGACTGATCAGGTAGGTCGCATTCACGACAGCTGACGTTACACATTATCTTCCTCCTTGAACCGGAACAGCAGTGTTTGGTGAAGTGGCATTAATAACCGGCTGCTTTCTGCTCAGACCCTGAATCATCGTTGTCATGCTGTTGTGGTATAACAGTTCTAGTTAAGCCTGTGAATGTTCTCATTTGTCCAGGTCATTGTTATCCCCAAAGCAATTTCAGTCAAAAGCAACTGGACTTGGTTATTTGTCTAGGAAGACGTTTCACCTCCCATCCAAGAGGCTTCATCAGTTCAGACAGATCACCCACAAAAAAAACGTTTTATTCCATCTGCCATCACCGCACTGAACAATCTGGCAAGAAGGTAGCACTGCTGCTGTATGTTTCTCTGAATGCATCTGACCAGGCTGGGTCATAACACGCGAGACAGGAATTAAACAAATCATCAAGGCAGAAACATTAATTGTTTCAGCCTTACTGTGTTGTTGCAGCAACGGGACATGCGCGAGGTTGCAGAATCCCGCCAGAACACGGAGCCATTGCAATAGCATGGAGCAGCAAATACTTGCATCATGATCGTGACCTAACGGTAGATAAGACACATTTTCCATTAAGCTCTTCTAAACTTTAATCTTCTTCTCTGCAATTTGCATCATTTTATCTGCTTTGTCCTTTTCTTATTCTCTCTGTATCCTCTGCTGCTGCGTCGAGGAGTCATTGAAGTCTTGTATTTTCTGACCTAACTGAATCTGCAGTCCAGTAAAGTCAGTCGCCCACCTTAAATGTTGTCATCGTTCCTCATCTCATGACACTTTGGTGACACCCAGGGTAGTGATCGGCGTTGCCCTCACCAACCTCTCCCTTTCAATGATGCTTTCACTTGCATACATCTAATTTTCAGTATTTCAGTCCAGAGTGGAGCTATGACATCTGTCAGGTGTGAGTCCGGGGGAGCACCTGCATCATGTAATGCCTAGACCCACTATATTTCCTCAGAGTACTGACTGCAATTAATTTTATAAATGTCATACGAAGCTTGGCAAGCCATCTAACCCATTCGTCCCCACACAGCCTGATGGGTAATATTCTTATTAAAGATCATTTTAGATTGGTTTTCTCTGCCCTTTTCATTGTCTGAGTGACAGGGAGAGGAGAAATTATGAGGTTTGTGTGTTTGTGTGTGGCTGGATGTTGAGGGTTTATGTAAACAGAGATTAGAAATTCAATAAACCTGTCACATGGAGAATGCTGCATGCTGTCACTCTTATCTACCTTTTTGTCCACTCGCATGTGTGCGCACACACACACACTCTTAAATGTATACATAGACGCACAGGCGTTTGATAAGGAAGGGGAGAGGATTACAGCTGGATATTGAGCACCTTAAACCATCCTGACTCTCATGTCATGCTGTTGGAGTACCAGCTGTGTGTTTGTGTGTGTGTGTGTGTGTGTGTGTGTGTGTGTGTGTGTGTTTGTGTGTGTGTGTAATGAAACAGTGTCACAGTGGCTATTGAACAGGTAGCTTGCTCCCCCATTTCTTGTGGTGCCACAGATTATTTCACAGCCCTTCGTCGGCTGTATGTATGCAAGAGTGTATGAGAGGCATCCCTCTAAGAGTCTTATGCCATGCCTTTGGTATGATTGTATATATGTATGTGTGTGTGTGTGTGTGTGTGTGTGTGTATGTTTGTACCATAGCCGAGGTCCTGATGGGTCCTGAGACACTGATGATGAGTTAGCCTCTGCCCGGGTTTCCACGGCAGCTGCTGGCTTTATTAGACTCTCACTTTAGCCCCCACAACACACACACACACACACACACACACACACACACACACACACACACACACACACACACACACACACACACACACACACACACACAAACACACACACACACACACACACAGACCTCATTGGACACTGACAGGGCTACATTGCCACCCCACCCCGAGGTGCTCGCATTTTGGAGCAGTTAAGCAACTTGTCAGGAATGAGAGATGTGCCATGTGTGGCTTAATGAAGCGCAAAGGAGAAACTGTCACACGATTTCACACTTGAGTAGCCTCCAGCATTGCTGCCGCCCCACACACACAAGTACACACACTCCCACACACACAAACACAGAGGGTGAGATGAGCTTGAAATGAGAACCATGGAGAACATCAATACAACCCTCCATATCTACGCTCGGCAAGAACCATTCTCGATCAATATTCCTCAGACCAAAACCAATGTCACATTGTGTATGCTACAAGCCAGACAGCATTAGAGCCGCTCCAGCCAGCATCAGTCAGCTCCGAGCCATCCGTCCAACCACTTACATGGCTCATAACATGCTTCATAAAGGCTATTACCACCAACTCACTTACTACACCAACATTCAGATCTGATACACTGTAGTGGTAAATACTGCAATTGGGGATGATTCTAAGGTATCACTGCAACATCTAAATGTATAAAGAAATGCATTCAATTTTTTCATAGACTTTTGGAGTTTGGTACACTGGTCACCTAACCCACATAGAATACTCCGGGCCCTCAAAGTTAATAAATAAATATATAAATCATATATTTAATCCCAGTTATGTTGCAGGGGCCCCGCTCTGCTCTGGGTTTCAAATCAGGCCTCTCTCCAATCCAATATGAAAGAGATAATTGCTACATGTCACTTCTGAACCTACCAGCTACAGCTATTTAGTAAATAGATACATGGCTGTAACTGATGGAGGCACGGAGGACGCTCGGTTCACCTTCCAATGGCTGCACATTGACCATCTGGCTGCCCGGCAGAGAAGAGCTATAAATCGCGGCTGGTGTTATATTCCTCCACCACTGTAGGCGCCCGTCTTTCCCACAGAGGAAAACCTGACATTTGAAAACCTGCATATATTTAGCAGCTGGAGATGTCCAGGCCTTCTGGAATTGATAGAATGTACTGGTTAGGGGTGGAACGATTCACAAAATCCACTGTTCGGTTCATATCACGGTTTTGGGGTCACAGTTTTCGGTTTGGTTCATTTTTTTTCTTTTAGATTCTAAGAATAACATGTATCAGATCTATGGCCTAATAATTACTTTTTTTTAAAAATCAGATATTCTTAAGGACACGTCATGCAATCATGATAAAACTGAAATAGTGAGGTTGCTTGTTTAGGGATTAATAATCTTAAATTAAAGTGAAGTGAGATTTTGAAATGAGATCTGAGATAACTTTTGTTATAATTTGGCACTATAAATAAAATTGAATTGAATTGTATTGAACTGAATTGAAACAGTAGGAGAGACATTGCTGCATTTACACATTTATATATTTAGTTGGCAAAAGGGTAAACAATTGTTTGCCTTCTAGGTAAGAATATAATCACTTATACATTATCAAATCTTTAAAAAAAATGAAGAAAATAGTTTTCTTTTATTAAAATGCGCACAAACAGCAATTACTGAACTAACTGAAATAGGCTACATCAGGGCTATTCAAGTAATTTGAGGGGCCAGAAAAATATGAGCATCACATTAATGGATTTTGTAAAACAATGCAGAGACATAGGAGTACATATATGGGCATTATTTTATCAATGTAAATAGTAGTCATAGGCTTCAAAGCAACAAGCTTGTCAAAAAACAATCCTTGTTAAATGAACAAACCTGTTAATCAGAGGTTTTCACTCAATTATTGGACTGAAGGACAAGTTTGAGGCTCTTTAGTATTTTATTTACATGCTAAGTATGAAACTTCTGCTCCACTACAAATCAGTGGAAATATTCTACTTTTTACTCCACCTCTATTATCTGATTACTTCAGTTACTAGTTACTTTACAAGGCTGACATAGGCAATAATCTAATGTTTCATTAGTTTATTCATCACAAACTAAACTGACAAAAATTAACGTAACATAAATGCAGAGTTGCATGATTTTTCAGAAAATGCCATAGCAACTTATACTCTTTACACTCAGATATATGAGATATCAGATATGGCTGCAGAGTAAATTCAGGCTTCACAGTGACAGAAGCTAAAACTTATCTGTCCGTTCTCTGGTAAACTGGCGGATTTCTGTGTCAACCTTTCTTTTTTTCAGATTAGAAAAAAATTGCGTTAGTGATCTAACCACGGATTTAACCAGACTGAAACGATTGAGAACAATAACAGAGTGGAGCTTAGTGAGCTGTTGCCAAGAGGATTCAGAAACCCACGAAGAAGAGCGTAGCAGGAGCGCGCATAGCGTTGTGGCCGTGCGCCTACAGGGAGCGCATGGAGAAAGTTTTTTTTTTTTAAAAACGTTCCACCCCTAGTACTGGTAAATGTATGTAATAAGGAGTCACACGAAAATGTTGAGGACCACTGCGCTACATCAGTCTTGTATCAACAGCTCATAACAAGCAATAAATGTGACACAAAGATAGAGATGTAAGGGTAATAATTAATAGACATTTCTCATAGCATCTTTTCTTTGTGTTGCACTATTTCATGTATTTACTGCCCTTTTTGAGCTGTTTAGTGTAAAAAATATGAGCAATTATGTTACTATTTCATCTTTCTATGAGACATGACTTACATCCATTGGCAATTTTCAGTGCAATGTTGGAAGCTTAACTTCACTGTGTGTATATTGGCAATGGCAAGATTTTGGCACATTCCACCTTGGTGATGCTTGCGACCATGGACCAAAAATAAATTTGGACTTGCTTTGGCATGCAACCTGTGGTGATGCAAAGGTATTTATAGGTATAATTAACCAACACAAAGTAACCACACACACACACACACACACACACACACATTTATGGCTTTGAATGTTTTAATTTGTCCAAATCATCGTTATCCCCAAAGAAATCTAAGTCAAAATAAAACTGGATTTGGTTGTTTGTCTTGGAAGACATTTCACCTGTCATCCAAGAGGCTTCATCAGTTCATGTACTGGATTATAACCTGTACTAACACACTAACATCCTGACGCTTATTCTACCTGTACTAACACACTAACATCCTGACACTTATTCTTCTTTTACACTTTATTCTTGGTGATAGGTTTAAATGTTTTTGTATAGTTGCACTGTTGTTATTTGCTGCTCTGTGTGCCCTGAATTGCCCCCCGGGGACAAATAAAGTTTTTGGAATTGAATTTGAATTTGAATGTACGCATCTGACCAGGCTGGGACTGGTCCAACTATCTTGTGTGGTTCCAGTTATTTAACCCTTTCACAAGGCGGATGATGTCACTGGAACTCTTTGTGCTCCAAATGCCGTTAGAGTGACAATCGTTGGTGGGAAGTTTGTTTCGACTTTGTTAGTGCTCTACTGGGTTATAACAACAGTCAATGGAGTCAAAGGAGGCCCTTTGTGAACAGTTGTTCTTTGAGGTTAGATTGTTGAATCTCCTGGAAGGGGATGAAAGGGCAGTATTGCAAATTGGAGATAAGTGGTGTCTCAGACCTCCTCCTCTGTTTAGCGATGGTTTCTCTACTTTTACATAGATGGCTTCTTTTACTTTGTCGGACAGAGATCTTACCCACCCAGAGAAGGAGGTCTTAGCCAAAGGCTTGAATGACAACCAATGGGTAATTAGTTAATCAGGTAAATAGTTACCCATAATGGAGTTGATTACAGCTACAGAATCTGCTATAAAGAAAAACAACCTAACTGGAACCGAGGCTGAACAGCTAAGGTAAAAAGTGTCAGCAACATTGTCCCAAGCTAAGGTCCCCCCCCCTTTCCAACCTCACAATCGAGGAGAGAAAAGCACTAACAGCACTTAGCAAAGACCACAACATCATAATCCTCACGGCAGACATGGGTAAATGCACAGTTGTTCTCAATACAACTGATTACCACAGAACAAATTGAGAAGAGTTGAATTATTGGTGTTAAACTAGACATACACTACTAGAGTTAATTATACTCTGGAAAGAGTTAATCCATTATACCAACCCTAACCCTAACTTGTTAAAGAGGCTACATGGTGGTGTAGTGGTTAGCACTGTCGCCTCACAGCGAGAAGGTTCCAGGTTCGCATCCCGGCCTGGGCCTTTCTGTGTGGAGTTTGCATGTTCTCCCCGTGTCTGCGTGGGTTTTCTCCGGGTACTCCGGTTTCCTCCCACAATCCAAAGACATGCATGTGTTAGGTTAATTAGGTTAAGTGATGACTCTAAAATTGCCCGTGTCCTGCGATAGACTGGCGTCCTGTCCAGGGTGTACCCCGCCTCACGCCCCCCTAACGTTACACCTTTAGGAGTTGAGCAAGAAGTTAAGAACTGTCTCAACTCCTCAATGTTTCTTGAGGAGCTGGGAAATTCCCTTGTCAAGCCACGCATTGAGCAAAGGGAACGGGTGCCCCGAGACCCAGACGCTGCAGCCTTAATAAGACAGCTGCAGAGCTCACCTAGCACTCCAGCTACGCCATCAGTAACAAAAAGAGCACCCACACCAGCATCCTCCTCAGCCAGCTCTGCCTCAACACCAGCTCTGCCTCAACACCAACCCCAATGAGGCCACCTGATTCTAGAAGAAAGGTTTCAGATCTTCCCAAGCAGTAAGGACAGGAAGACAAATGTAATGTGCTTCAACTGCAAGAAATATCTCTGCAAAGAACACGCTAAAAGTGTCACTTTTTGCCACACATGCATCTAAACCAGACATGGGCATACTACGCCCCGCGGGCCATATACGGCCCGTTAGTCTTTTTAATCCGGCCCGCCAAACATCTCCCAGTTATATCGAAATATAAAATTAATAATATCGTTACCGGCAAACCTTGTTCATTTACTTTCCCCTGTAATGCCCACATTTCCCCAATAGATGGCGCGCTTGAGCATTTGCCCCCTCTTCTTCGCGGTTAAGCTTTTCCCAGAAGAAGCACTCTCCTTCTCGGTTCCCGCGGTAAAGCTTTCCCCCTTCTAAAAACAAACATGAGTTTATCAAAGAAAAGAAAAGTCGACAGTGAGTGCCGAGTGTTTAACACAGAATGGACAACAAAATATTTTTTCAAAGAAGTCCGATCAAAGGCTGTATGCTTGATATGCCAAGAAAGTGTTGCGGTTTTTAAGGAGTACAATATTAGCCGTCACTTTGCTACGAAGCATGCCAATTACGCCAGCAAGCTGTCGGCGCAAGAACGGGCAGCTACGGCTGAGAGGTTTGCAGCCAATTTACTGACCCAGCAAAACATTTTTCACCGACAAACTGCGCTTCAGGAGTCAACTACCAAGGCAAGCTTTTTTCTGGCATTCAAATTAGCAGAAGCTAGCAAGCTATTTTCCGAAGGTGAGTTTTTGGAAGACTGCATGGTTGAGACTGCAGGTGTTCTGTGTCCGGAAAGTCAAGGCAAGTTTGAAAAAATCAGTTTGTCACGTCGGACTGTGACTCGTCGTGTGGAACTAATTGATGAACATATAGCTAGCCAGCTAAACAAAAAGGCAGAGTTCTTTCAGTTATATTCACTTGCACTGGATGAAAGTAATGATATCAAAGACACAGCGCAGCTCCTAATTTTTATCTGAGGAATAAATGACAGCTTTGAGATAACGGAGGAGTTTTTGACCATGGAGTCCCTGAAGGGAACAACGCGGGGAGAGGATTTGTATGACAAGGTGTCTGCTGCCATCGAGAAACATAAACTACCTTGGAGTAAACTTGCCAATGTCACGACGGATGGATCACCAAATTTAACAGGAAAAAACGTTGGGCTGCTGAAACGAATCCAGAATAAAGTAAAAGTTATTTCCTTCACTGTATCATCCATCAGGAATCACTTTGCAAGTCTGTATTGCAGCTTAACCATGTTGTGAATCCAGTCGTAAAACTTGTGAACTTTATACGCGCAAGGGGACTCCAGCATCGTCAGTTCATCACGTTCCTGGAGGAAATTGATGCGGATCATCAGGACTTACTTTACCACTCTCTTGTCCGGTGGTTAAGTTTGGGCAAAGTGTTTCAACGCATGTGGGACCTGAAAGAGGAGATCGGCGCATTTTTAGAGTTCAATGAGAAATCTGACGAATTTCCTGAGCTACGAGACCAGAACTGGCTTTGTGATTTTGCGTTTGCTGTGGACGTATTTTCACACTTGAATGAGCTGAATGTGAAACTGCAGGGGAAAGATCAGTTTGTGCACGACATGTACAAACATGTTACAGCGTTCAAATCTAAGCTCGTTTTATTCTCCAGACAAGTTGCGAACGCATCCTTCACTCATTTCGCCACACTCAGAAAGAGGCGACACGATATGCAAAGAAATACAGCAAATCACTGGATGACCTGCACAGAGAATTCAGTCGCCGGTTCTCTGATTTTGAAAACATTGAAAAGTCACTTCAGCTCGTGTCTTGTCCCTTCTCACAAGACCCTGAAACAGTACCACATGAGGTGCAATTGGAACTGATCGATCTTCAGTCTGACGCCATCTTGAAGGAAAAGTTCAACACTCTTAAACTTAACGACTTTTATGCTTCACTGAACGAAGCCACCTTTCCAAACCTACGGAGGACGGCACAGAAGATGCTGGCCTTGTTTGGCTCGACCTATGTATGTGAGCAGACATTCAGTGTTATGAACATGAACAAAGCCCGTCACAGATCCAGGATAACTGACCAACACCTCGGATCTATCCTGAGAATCGCCACAACAAAACTTACTCCAGACTTTGATGCACAGACAAAACAGGGAGATCAACAACACTGTTCCCACTGAAACTGATGGTGAGTTTTCCTGCTGTGTTTATTCAACTGAAATGTAATTAAATTAACCATTAATCATTAATAGGTCAAATCCTGTATGAAATTTGTATAACACTCCATCCATCTGTTCTTGGCTCGGCCCCTCTGTCAAATTTTAGAACTCATTGTGGCCCTCGAATCAAAAAGTTTGCCCACCCCTGATCTAAACACACACACATACACATGCAAGTTCAAGCACGAGACTTTTACTCTGATTTAGTTTTTTATTAGTTTTGGAACTAGTCATTTATTTTTATTGGTTTGAATTGCTTGATAGGTTGTTGTTTGTTTGACTTTGCAAATCTATATTTTGTGCTATGACTTGTTCTGCTTTTCATTTTGTGTTATATGTAACATGTAATATTTTCATGGATAAGGAAGCCTAACAAGGTAACTAAAAGATGAGAAAAAAATTGGATGTTTGATAATTGTTTTTAGTGTATTTTACAGCTGATTTAAGACATAGGTCAAAACCGACCTGTACCAGAGATGGTAACAGAAAGCTAACACAAGAGGACGGCTAAATATCTGAATGACATGGTTTATAATAAACTTAATGTAACTGTAGGAATTTTACACACAATACTTTAGTCAAATCAGAAGGACCTCACAGAGTATATATTGCATAAATCAAATTCTACAGGAGGCTTTCTGGAGTCAGCAGAGTCGTTGGTAGTTTAGTGCGCCAGCAGGCATTTATTAGCAGGAGGGACATCGGATGTAACAGACATCTGGAGAAATGTTCTATTCTCTATCTAGAGTAACTGTGTGCAACACAGTACCCATGATAAGAGGCAAGAAGTTCTGATATCTATTCTCTCTGCTCCAGCATATAAACTTGTTACAAAGGCGTGGTTATGTGTCCGCCTGTGCGTGCATATATGTGTATTTCAGAAGCAGCCGCTGCTCCTCCATCTTCAACCCCCGCCCTTCGGGGTTTCATCTGTTTGGCATGACTCATCTTCTTTATCTGTGAAAAAGCATAGCACTCATCCTCCCTTGGTCTAATCTCAACTAGTTTGCCGTTTGTGCAAGCTGGCTAGTTCATTGTTTTTGTGACCTTGACTGACTGCCAAAAGTTCATGTGCAGAAAGAGCAGAAAAGCTTGAGTCAAAAGTTTGTGTGCTTTGCTGGAAGCAAAAACGTTTGAGCTTGGACTAATACTCACTATCACACTTTTAAATGATCATACCTAATAATCACACTTATCACATTCTTATTAATCATAACTAATACACACGCTAACACATGATTATTAATTCTTCAATTCCCCCTGTTGATCACTTACCAGAGTGATCATTCCTCCGAGACCACAAAATCCTGGATGTCTAAAGGGATGCCACTGACGTGGCCTGCCAAGTTACATAACTCTAACAATTATCTGACCACGCCCATATGGGATAAATTACCACTAAAATAATGAATATTACAATAAACACACTAACACACACACACTGTTTGTTTTTCTGCTCCTTTTTTTTTCTAGGGACCTTTTGGGCTCCCCCCCGTCTTGAAAGGTGAATCCACTTGTCACTTCCCTGTATTTTTACTGCTATGGAGGTTCTCTCCACCACCTTATGGGGTCCTGTCCACCTAGGGTGTGTCCACTTTCTTTTCAATATCTTTACATATACCCAAGGTTCACCTAACAGGGTCAATGGGGCCGGTACTGGTCCTGACCCCCCTTGGCTTCCTGCCAATGTTTTTACCCAGCCTTGGAGTTGAGTCACGTAGAACTGTGCCAGTCCTGGTGTGGCCCCTGGCTGCAGCGGTTCCTGGTGTCTTGGTCCGGGGATGGTGCGACCTGTAAATAACTCCTAAGGGGTGAATTTCTTTTCTCTGTTCACACTATAGAGTGTAGTGCCATAGGCAAACAGTCTAATCATGATAGACCTGTAGTTGCCATCAGTTTTGCTATTTTCTCTTTCCTCATTTCCTCCTCATGCTTAATAGGCAGACCTGAAGCTGTCACAAAACCTGCTCTCTCTCACTCTTTCAACTGACAATAGACTGCTGCACTGGAATATGCAGAGTCTGCATATGCCTGCCATCAGACTGTACAACAACGCTGAGCGACGCTCAGGGAATAAACTCACACTACTCAAAGTGACCTATCACTGAAATGCACCTTTATCTCTCTTGCACATTAAAATCCACATAGCACATTGTAATATAGTGTTTTTCTGCGATACTGTACTTTTATTTTATTATTTACTATATCTAACTATCTATCATATATGTTCACTCTCTTTCCCTCACCATGCTTACAAGCTGCTGTCACTGCCATCACTTCCGCTAGCTGAGCTGACGGTTTTTCTGTCACTTCTCCTGTACTTAGTGTCTCAAACTTTCCCTGATCTTTAATAACCACTGCCCATGCTGCGCTTAGTCCTCCATTATCTTTTCTGAAACAGCAGCCGTCTACATACAAGTCCATGTCTGGTCGGTCCAGTGGTTTTGCATGCAAGTCGGGTCTCACTTTAATGGCTTGCGTTGTCAGTGGAATGCAGGCATGTGGGTTTTTGTCATCTGGAACTGCTAAACAGCTCCATGCATTAACTCCTTTCTGTTTATGATCCGTACTTTCCCTGCCATGTGTTCATGTGATTACCTTTTTCTCTAATTCTGACTGCGAGGTGGTGTGATGAGTGATCTCGTACACCTGTCCTTCTTTAGAGTATGTGACTGCAGGGATTGTGGTTTGTTACCAGTCCTGTAACTGAGATGTTGTTTTTACCATGGGCCCTAAATCTTTAGCTTGACTTCCTTCTCCTAATGCTAAGCTAATATGGGGTGCTGCAGTGTCACCGATGTTGTACCACTCTGCCTGTTCTGCAGTGAGTAGGACTTGTGCTACTACTCCTTTCTTTGATACATTTGTACTATGTACTATGGTCACTTCTGTTTTTGCACTATTTGGTCTTATTTACTTATATTTATTCACTCCATATTATATTATTACAAAACAAACAAAACAAGAACAACTGCACTATATCATGTGAATATGTATATATGTCTATTTCTATTTCTTCCCTTTTTAAAATTAAATTTTATTGCTTATTTTTGCTATTTTTAATCTTATTTCTAATATTCTGTTGCTGCTGTCACAAAAGAATGTCCCTGTCTGCGGGACATTAAAGGTTTTCTGATTCTGATTCTGATTCTGATATATACAGTCCGAAGTCAGTGTCCAAGGGGAACCCTCCACTTCCCTAAATCTTTCCTCATACACTTCTTCAGTTTGGGTGCGGACATAGAGAAGAGTACAGTGGGGAACGTCAGGGACCGGTTCATATGGGTGCACTGAGTGAATCCACGGTTTCCATTGTTGATACAGGTTCAAAACATTGCCAATTGGTGGGTCTGGCTCCTCTTTCAATTGAGCCCAGTAAACGTTAGCTGACTGTTGCTGCTGATCAGGATCTTCCCCTAGGATCCATTGTCCATTGTTACATCTTGAAGTAATTGTCTCTGAACAGTCTATTTTTACCCCATTAGGGAAATGAACTTGCATCCCCTGTGGGCCACATAGGATAGATGCTTTCAATCTAACTAAGACATCTCCTCCTAGCAGTGAGTATGGGCATTGTGGTGAATATACATAGCTTTGATGAAACTGGTAACCAGCTATTTTAGTGGGGAGGGGTTCTGTGAAAGGGAGTGGCATTGGCTGTCCTCCAAATCCCGGAAGGTCTATGGAATATTTGGAGAGCTGTTGACCGAACTGAGGTTGTATCAGAGTCGAATGTGTTGCTGCTGTATCGACTAAAAAGTCCACTTTTCGTTCGTTAACTTCTCCCCGTAGCAAGGGTTCACCCTCTCCCATTGCCCTTGACCCTGTGCACCCCTAGTATTGGTCTGGATACCAGGTGCCTTTGGGCAACTGGTTACCTGGGGCCAGTTGTGGTTGCGGTGGCACATGCTGTTGTTGCTGCTGTTGAGGGAGTCCCCCTCTTGGTGGCCCTCTCTGGTTTTGTGGATAGTCTCGTGCCCAATGTCCATGACCTCCACACACGAAACACCCATTGTCCCTAGCCCCCGGTGATCCGCCCCTGCCCCTTCCATAACCTCCTTGAGGATTAAAGCCTCGTCCTCTTCCTCTTCTATAATGTGATTGTGGTGGGCCCCATGGTCCTGGCGGGTTCAATGGTCCCTGGGGAGGGGGTTCTGTATAAAATTGGCCTGCAACTGGGCAACTGGAACTGGGGATTCCCATTGGCGCTGGCTCCTCCTGTTGTTGGCTCATTTGTGTCTTTGCTTTAGCTGCCTGTTTGTGGCTTGTGCCTTCCTCTCTGGCTTTTGCTAACTGTAATTTGGTCAGTTGTATTTTCAAATTATCTATCTCTGTTTTGCTCGCAACCTTTCTTTCATCTGCTCTACGCATGTGATGTTGAAGTGTCCTCATCCATATGTGTAATGGCTCTGTGTCTGCTCTGGGGTCATCCTCCATCTTTGCCTGCACCTCCTAGTCTGTTCCTTTCATAACTGCAGCTTTAAACATTGATCCCTGCAGTGGATCTGACCCTGGGTTTGTTCCGGACCTTCCCTGCCAGTCTTTCCTGCATCTAAATCTAATTGGTCTGTTGTCCCTAATCCGTAATTTTTTTTCCAATTAATTCTTAGTTCTGTAGGAAATGCTAAGATAAAATAGGTTAAAAGGGATATTTCATGATTGTAAATGACAATTCATTTTCTGTAAAAGGTTAAAAACACACTATTTTGATATTATTGAACATGATATTACATAGATGGTAACATATTATTTTTGTTTTATTCCATAGCTCTTACTCTTATTGTTCATGTTGTGTTCAGAGTCTTCAAGGTGTCAAAAGATTTAATGGAGCAACTGTATCATCTATTTTGCCCAAAAATAAACACTTGTGAACCATCAGTTAAAGAGCACGACCATCAATCCGCCGGGGACGCTACAGGGCCTGCCATAGTTATTTCAGCTGTTAAAGTACTATTCACAGGTATTTATTTATTCTTTATTCACACACACTCGTTATCCGGTCAGTGGATCTAGTCCCCAGTGATCCTCCCCTCACTCGAGCTTCTACTCTACCATGATAGAGCGGAGTGAGACAATGAATCACCAGTTTTAATAACCAAAAGCCGAGTGTCACAGCCCCTTTATTTATGTACCCCCAGATAAGAGAAGACCAGTGGTGAGTTTAATCGTCAGGCTTTTCTGTGATGTCTGCAGCAAGCTTCTACTGACAGTGTTTCACTATCAGCGGCTCCAGACAAGGGTGTATCCACCATCACAGAAACCTACTCACACTTTTATCTGTTTGTGTTCTCTATTATCCTCGAAACCTCCCACACAACAATCCCCGAATAAACACAACCTTTAAGTATTTCTTATACTTTGGTTCCCAGAACCTTAGGTCCCAGACCTACAATTTTATTTGGTTCCCAGAACCTTAGGTCCCAGACCTACAATTTTTCTTTGGTTCCCAGAACCTAGCTCCCAGAGCTACAAGTCGGTGGCTTTCTAGGCTCACCTAGGGGCTATCCCCCTGTGGCGCTTTTAGTCCTTAATGCCTAATGTATATTCAAGGGTCTCTAAAGCCTCCGGCCTTTCTGCGTTCCCTGAACGTCTTACTGAGCACCATTTATGCGCCTAGGACCTGTCGGGATTTAAGATCCCAACACTCCTTTACCTTTTACTCTTATACTGATTCCAAATCAGTTTACCAGGCTTTATTTCAAATCGTCAGTCCACCGGCTGAATTTGGATCAAATTAACCTCTAGGAAACATACTGACTTTCTCCACCAATTTAGATTATAGGCCGAATCACAGTCTTTACTTCTTAAGAAGAATAGGTGACTGCTTACCTTTCTTAGTGGCGGGCGCCCTTGTGGAGAAGTTCATTCGGCCCAATGAGGTTCCCAGTGACTCCGCTTGGTCACCGGTCCAACCTCTGCAGCTCCTTTTACCTGAGCCTCCTTGTTAGAATCACGTCGGGGTCACCAAGTTTCTCTGTAGTCATTTTACACACAATACTACAATACAAATCAGAAGGACCTCACAGAGTATATATTGCGTAATTCAAATTCTACAGGAGGCTTTCTGGAGTCAGCAGAGTTGTTGGTAGTTTAGTGCGCCAGCAGGCATTTATTAGCAGGAGGGACATCGGATGTAACAGACATCTGGAGAAATGTTCTATTCTCTATCTAGAGTAACTGTGTGCAACACAGTACCAGTGATCAGAGGCAAGAAGTTTATGATCTCTATTCTATCTGCTCCAGCATATAAACTTGTTACAAAGGTTATGTGTCCGCCTGTGCGTGCATATATGTGTATTTCAGAAGCAGCCGCTGCTCCTCCATCTTCAACCCCCGCCCTTCAGGGTTTCATCTGTTTGGCATGACTCGTCTTCTTTATCTGTGAAAAAGCACAGCACTCATCCTCCCTGGGTCTAATCTCAACTAGTTTGCCAGGTGTGTTTGTGCAAGCTGGCTAGTTCATTGTCTTTGTGACCTTGACTGACTGCCAAAAGTTCGTGTGCAGAAAAGCTTGAGTCAGAGGTTTGTGTGCTTTGCTGGAAGCAGAAAAGTTTGAGCTTGGACTAATAATCACTATCACACTTTTAAATGATCATACCTAATAATCACACTTATCACATTCTTATTAATCATTACTAATACACGCGCTAACACATGATTATTAATTCTTTATAACTTTATTTTTTATTTTTCCCAGTACAAATTTAGTCTGCAAGCCCAACTTGTGACTGAAGGTGTTCTCAGCTTGACTGACACATCAGAGACTGAGGTTGATGTCACATTCAATGAGCTGGTCAAGTCAGGGGTGAGAAACTACAAGGTTGGATTTTGCCAGTATCCAATCACAGGTAAGGTTATGTTGTTTTGATTTTGGTTTTATCATTCACAAATCAATAAATTATTATTTCTAATTTAAATTGATTCCACTCTAAACTGTTTTTTAGACGTTGCTATTATTTTGGATGAATCAAATTCATCTGTATTACCAGACCCATCACAAGCTCCAGCATCATTGCCAGACCCTCCAGCATCTCCAGCTTCGATGCCAGACTTCACAGCAAAATCACCGGCTTCTTCGATTTCATCAGATTTTACTATTATCCTCCGAACCACAAAGAACAGGAAGAGGGCCACGAAAGACCTGGATTGCTATAAAGCAAGACAGGTAAACCTTGAAACCAACTTCACATGTATTACTGTAAATCATAAAATGAGTGCTAGATAAGAGGCAGCTCTTGGACTATTTATATTGGGTTAATGTAATATGCGAAACGGAACTAAATTTAACCAAATGTAGTCGATTTATTTGAAGCATGAAGCTGATTGTTAAAAAAATAATGTTGTCTTTGCAGAAGGTTGAAACTGCTTTGAGCTCTAGGCCAAAGGGTGAAGAAATCTTTAAAGAGTATGACAAAACAGAAACGCTGTCAGTTGCAACACGCAAGCATTGGTCAACATTCTTGTTGCAGAAATAATAGAAACATACGGGTAAGAAATAATTTTTATTATAATGGCAAAGGAAAACATGACTGGACAGATCTAATAAATGATTTGTTTCTAAAGGAGGATTCCACCAATGGGTGTCCGGGCCAGTTATGCACTTGAAGTTGTAACCCTTTTTTCCATATCTCCAAAATCCTTACTCAAAACATGGATACGTAAGTTTTAATGTGCCTTTGAAGTCCAAAAATGTGTTGTAGAACTTATTTCATCAAACCCTGTTTCTGCTTTATATAAGATATGCACAATATTATTGGCACAACCTTGATATCAGCTGATAATGACTTTAAAATCAAATACCACCATCGGCCCAATACTATCATCTCTGCTATGACAAACCAATAAAATTATGCTTTATATTATGTCCCAATGATCACAAAATGATTAAAGCTATAGCCTAAGATGAAGTAGTTTCCTTACATTACCCAGTGAGTGTTTTGTAAAGCCTTTCATTTATGTTTGTATCTACCAGTGAGCCATCATGGTATGATTAGGCATAATGCATTTTTTTCACAACAGGAAAGACTTGAGATTATCTGAAATTAGGGCAAAAATATCCACATTATCAGAATAATAACAACAATCACTACTACTTTATATTTGATGTGTGTGCATGCAGGAACACTACTATGATCCTCAAGACAGTGCAACACCTATGATGGCTTCCATGAGTGTTCCAGGCCTGATTTCCAGGACAGTCCGACAACCCAACGAGAATCTCTATTAACTGGTGATCAACTCCTTGGTGAGGAGTGCAGGGAGGCTCTCTCCATAATGACACACTCGACAGACAAATCCATGGTTAGAGAGAAGATGAGAGCCACCTTCGACTATAGACAGAAGCTGGGTCATGACCAGGATGCAACAGCTTCAGTGGTGGATGTCTTCCCTTGTTTTATTGATACAGCCGGGCTGGTAAGAATATGTAGAGATTATTATTTTTATTATAAATTATTTGAAAACTGACTCCTTCTAATGCAAAGTGCAGTTTAGTATGCTGTTTATGGACATTGGGCCTCTGTTTAAAGATTGAACAGGATTTTTCGATGATGTTCGAGGACCATGTATCTGGAAGGTTTCTTTGGAGGTGGTCTTCAGATTTCAAGCACCGAGTCATCACAAAGTGCCAGAGTCTTCCCTCAAGTCCTTATGTTGACGAGCTGCTGGCTGCTTCTGATCTTGAGGCTGAGAATGACTACGGTAAATATGAAGTTTTTCTGTATCCAACATACAATCTATTGCCCATTTCAATAAATTCAATATGTTACAGTCATCCAAAGCTAAATTTGATGTCTTGAAATGAATGAATTGATCTCTACTGTCATTTTAATAATGATGAATATGAAGTTAAGTATGTTATTCAACAAAAACGATCATTTTAGTTAAATGGTATCTGTACTAAGCAAGAAATAATGTTTTACAGTGCTTTTGTTGTCTGTCTCTAATATTTGTCTTCAAGACTGGGATAGTGATATATCTGTTCCCCCCTGCACTGAAAGGCCAGAAAAAAACTCCCAAAATGAGCTCAGCACAGGCAGCCAATCATATTGTCAGATTCATTAAGGTATGTACCATCACCTTTTTTTGGTACTACCATGTAAGAAGTGTGAGGTGCATATTGGACTGTACGAATATTTATTGCTGTGTATCTAGTATGTTATGCTAAGTATATGCATAATGTGTCATTCAAACTACAGAAGGAGCAAGCCTCACCACATTCCGTGATAAAGTTGATGCAAGGCAGCCTTTCCTCCTTTGCATCGGAGAGTAAAAGAAGAAAATTGCAAGGTTCTTCATTGTTGTGGACCAGAAAGCTATCCCATGCAATACTCAGACATCGGTGGCTGCTTTTGATGTGCTGTTTGAGACTCACTATGTCTTCAGCCTCTCCTATGATGAA
The DNA here is from genome assembly GCF_963691815.1 of Echiichthys vipera. Lineage (NCBI taxonomy): Eukaryota > Metazoa > Chordata > Actinopteri > Perciformes > Trachinidae > Echiichthys > Echiichthys vipera. Next base: position 10,381,280 of record NC_139825.1, on the reverse strand, counting down.
GCACGTTCTGCTTTCACTTTCACTTCCAACATCGATGTTGGAACCACAAAGGAAACCCCAAGATTCAAGGAACTGAGGGCCACACTACTGCAAGTCCACTAAAAAGGCACCAGTTCACAAAGGTCAGAGCACAGTTGAAAAAACAGTCTGAGTATGTTCACATGTTTTGTTTGTGAGAAGCACCACAAAAATTGTTCAATTCTTTTTCAAAATTTTAAATTTCAGCATGGACTACATCCAGCTACAAACTTGTGTCCTTCATCATTTTGTACAAACAATGGCTTCAGAAAGCAGCTAAAGACTGTTCACAACAACCATGATGAACTGGTCGATACTAACCAGGAAGTGGCCACACAAAGACATTTTAAATTTGAATCTTTAAGTGAACAGCCAACAACTTCTGCTGCATACATGATACAGGTACAAACCTCTGGTTGTTCACAAAGCACTATCCAAACGATAGCTTGTTCGATGGAGGAAGGTATTAGTGATGTTCAATGTCGAGCAAAAGAAGTAGTTCTACCAACATTTTCGTCTGAAACTAAGGAGTCAGAAATTTATAAGAAAGTAGAGCAGTGTTTAAATCAATTAGACAATCCCATTTCAAAATTTAACACACATATGAAGAGACAAAATGGGAAATAGTTGAGCCTAAAGAATTTATCCTTGGTGTGAGAATGGATACGCATAAATAGAATAACAGGTGTTTATAGTCAGATTCCTGTAACAGACAAGTACATTCAATTAAATTCAATTCAATTCAATTACTTTCCATTTCAATTCAATTCAATTCAATTTTATTTATAGTGCCAAATCATAACAAAAGTTATCTCAGGACACTTTTCAAACTAGGTAAAGACCACACTCTATGACTTATTTATGATAAACATAGACCCAACAATTCCCCCGTGGAGTACGATGGCAACGAAAACCTTCCCTATTAAAGGCAGCAATGTCAGACGGACCCAGCTCTGTGGAGGACGGCCATCTGTCTTGACCAGTTGGGGGGGGGGGGGGGGGGGGAGAGGGAAAAGACGGACAATGGACAGAGAGAGACAAAGACAGACACAAAGACAGGGACGGACTCACTTCCAGTAACTATAATAATATCTATAGTAATGTGAATATGACTTATATGTTATGGCATTTAATACAGCAGAATAGTAGAAACAAGCACAGCTAAGGTTATATATTATAATAGTAGCAGGAAGCGTCATGCAGGACTACGACAGCAGGCACCACCATGATCAGCAGAGACCTGCGAGATGACAAAGCACAAACAATGAATGATACAGACAGAGAGGAGAGAAGATCAGAGTATCTGAAAAAGTATTATCCCCCAGCAGACTAGGCCTATAGTGGCATAATTAAGCAGAACAAAATCAGCTTAAAAATAACAACATTGCTAAGGGCTCCTAAGCCCTAGCTGTAAGCTATATCAAAAAGGAAAGTTTCAAGTATACTCTTAAATATGGGGACAGTGTCTGCCTCCCGAATAACACTTGGGAGTTGGTTCCACAGGAGAGGAGCTTGGTAGCTGAAGGCTCTGCCTCCCATTCTACTTTTGGAGACTCTAGGAACGACGAGTAGCCCTGCATTCTCAGAGCGCAGCGATCTAGTCGGGTAATACGGTACTATGAGCTCTTTAAGATACAACAGAGCCTGACCAATAAGAGCTTTGTAGGTAAGGAGAAAGATTTGAAATTCTATTCTAGATTTTATAGGTAGCCAGTGCAATGAGGCTAATACAGGAGAAATATGTTCTCTTCGATTTGTTTTAGTTAGTACACGAGCTGCAGCATTTTGGACCAACTGGAGACTCTTAACAGACTTATTGGAGCAGCCTGATAATAAGGAGTTGCAGTAGTCCAGCCTAGAAGTAACAAATGCATGGACTAATTTTTCTTCATTTTTATGAGACACAATGTTCCTAATTTTCGCAAGATTACGCAGGTGAAAATATGCATTCCTTGTTGTAAATTTTATGTGGGAAACGAAGGACATATCCTGATCAAAAAATAACACCCAGATTCCTTACTGTGGTGCTGGAGGACAACACAACATCATCCAGACTAACAATGTCTTTAGCTATTGAGTTTCGGAGGCCTTTGGGGCCAAGTACAATGACTTCAGTTTTATCTGAGTTTAACATCAGAAAATTGCAGGTCATCCAGCTTTTTATTTCCTTAATGCACATTTGAAGTTTATCTAACTGATCGGTTTCTTCTGGTTTGATCGACAACTATAATTGTGTATCATCATTATAACAATGAAAGTTTATGGAGTGCTTCCTTATAATATTTCCTAAGGGAAGCATATATAAGGTAAAAAGAATCGGTCCAAGGACAGAACCCTGTGGAGGTCCGTGACGTACTTTAGTGTGAATGGAGGATTTGTCATTGACATGTACAAACTGAGATCTATCTGATAAATATGACTTAAACCAGCTCAGTGCGGTTCCTTTAATACCAATTAGATCCTCCAGTCTCTGTAGCAGGATGTGATGGTCAATAGTGTCGAAGGCAGCACTAAGATCTAGTAAAACAAGTACAGAGACAAGTCCTTTGTCTCAAGCTATTAGAAGGTCATTAGAATTTTTTTTCCAGTGCTGTCTCAGTGCTATGATTCATTTTAAATCCTGACTGGAAGTCCTCAAATAACTCATTATTATGTAAAAAGTCACACAGCTGATTGGCGACTAATTTCTCGAGGATTTTGGAGAGAAAAGGAAGGTTAGATATAGGTCTATAATTAGCTAGTACCTCAGGATCAAGACTGGGCTTTTTAAGAAGAGGTTTAATTACAGCTACTTTAAAAGAGTGTGGTTCATAACCTGCTGATAAAGACATGTTAATCATATCTAATACAGGAGTGCTAACTAAAGGTAAAACTTCTTTAAGTAACCTAGTTGGAATAGAGTCTAGGAGACAAGTAGAGGGCTTTGATGCTGAAATAGTAGAGGTTAATTTGTTAAGGTTGACTGTAGAAGAGCAGTCCAAGAAAAATTTGGTGCCAAGCGAGTTGATTTGGTCTCTAATAGTTATAATTTTGTCATTAAAGAAGGTCATGAAGTTGTTACTACTGAGGGTTATAGGAATACATGGCTCAATAGAGCTGAGGCTCTCTGTCAGCCTGGCTACAGTGCTGAAAAGAAATCTAGGATTGTTCTTATTCTCCTCTATTAAAGATGAGTAATATGCTGCTCTGGCATTACGGAGGTCCTTCCTATATGTTTTGAGACTTTCATGCCAAGCTAAGCAAAATTCCTCCAATGTAGTAGAGCACCATTTACTTTCTAATTTTCTATATACTTGTTTTAATTCACAGGTTTGAGAGTTATACCACGGAGCTAACTTCCTCTGTTTCATTATCTTCTTTTTTAACGGAGCAACAGAGTCGAGTGTTGTTCGTAGTGAGCCTACAACACTGTCAACAAGGTGATCAATTTCAGAGAAACATCTAGTGTAGAAACTTTTGCCAAGAGGTGAGTAGTCCTGTAATACCCATTTTAGGTACACTGAAATCCATTTTCAAAAAGCTGCTTCTTGCAAGACAAACACTGTAAAAAGGGGACATACAAAGACATTAATGATGGGTTTTACTTCCAAAACCATCCTTTTTTCTCACAACATAGACATGCTGTACAAATTTAAAAACCTCCCACCCAAGGTCAACTCTGTGCTAATGAATATAAATCTCGCAGCTCTATTTTACACCCAAGATTTACAGACGTATGGTTTTGAAGAAACATTAAAGCTTCTAATTGACAATTTGAAAATTTTAGAAACTGAAGGAATCCAACTTCCATTTATTGATGAACCAGTGTTTGGCTCTGTAATTCGAGTCACGGAGATAGTCTTGCTTTAACTAGTTTACCCGGCTTTGTTGAATCTTTCAGCACAACATACTTTTGTAGGTTCTGTCTGACAAATAAGGAAGAAATTCAGTTTTGTTTTTTTCTGAGGATAATCCAGGACTTACTCTACGCTTCAGAGAGCTTCATATTGAACATTGTAATGCAATGTGCAAAGTGAAGATGCTGCTCTATCTACTGTTTATGGTGCTAAAAAACCTTGTGGGCTTGATTCATTACAGTATTTTCAGTGTACTGATAATTTTGCGGTTGATATAATGCATGATTTGTTCGAGGGTGTTGTACAGTATAAGCTTAAGATGTTTTTTTAGTACTTGCTTAAAAATGGTTACATCTCTATGAGCACGTTGTCGGCTAGGATACAAAGTTTTAATTATGGACACATGGAACATAAAAACAAACCGAGTCACTTAAAAATTGAGGACAACAGCAAGCACTTAGGTTTAAATGCAATTCAGTCATGTTGTATTCTACGTAATACGCCAATTTCTATTATTATTTTTGGTGATGTGGTTGAAAATGACAATAATCACTGGAATTTATTGCTCCTCTTGATACAGATTGTTGATATAGTTTTCTCCCTTACTGATTGGATGATATGTTATCTAAAATATTTGATCTGTGACCACCATAACATGTTCAAAACTTTGTTCCATGATAAGAAATTGAATCCCAAACATCACTTGATACATTATCCAAGGATTATGAAAATAAATTGGCCCTCTTATACATGTGTATGCGATTTAAAGCAAAACACAATTTAAAAAAAAAAAGTCTGTAAAGAAATTAAAAAACCTAACTAAATCTGTAGTAAAGCAACCCCAGCGTCAACTGGCATTTTCCTATGAAAATTATTATTTTAAGCGATTTGAGATTGGTCCTTTAAAAATAAAAAGCATTGATAGCTTGGAGGGTGGCGAATTACTCTGTCATACATTACAATTAGATCCATGTGCAAATGTTTCAACTACACGTTGGGTCAGAAGTTATGGCACAGAGTACCAGATTGACTTGTTGATTTGCACTGGAACATCCCATGACCTACCTGTATTTAAGAAAATCTGTAATATCATAATACATGAACAATGTGCTTTCATAATAGGCTGTGCTGTTGACACACTGTACTTCGATGAAAATTTTCATGCACACTGTATAGAAGAGCAAAATAATTAACATATTTTGATTTTCATTGACCAGCTGACATTTTTTAGACTATTTGATAAGCAATACTCTAATGAGAGTGAGAGGACATACATTGTGCCCTACTGTTGCATGTTGCAGTATTTGTGGTGCAAGTTCGAAAATAAAGGTTTTTGAACTGCCAAACATTACTACCTTTTTTATTTTAGCAAATGTCGGGGTTCGGACTTTGCGATGGATAGATGATGGCCCAGTCGGCAAACTTCAGTGTGGTGATTTTTTTAATGACACCAGAAACCAAAGAAAAATATCCACAGGTGGCAAGGAAAAAATAGTAGGAATATTTACAACAGGATTTCACAGTAGCGATTAGGAACCACATGCCTCTCAGCCGAATGCCCCCCTCTAATGAGCTGAGCTTCCTTTGTATACCCCCTTGGCCCCTCCCCTGGGCAAACCAATTATCACAGCACAGGGGTTTCAACACATAAACAGGGAAACAGAATACCCAAACACAAAAAAACCCCATTGACTTTCACTTCAGTATCTGGCACTAACAACCCTCCATATAGCCGTGCCATTGTTCACACAAAACACCTCAATTCCCCATACATTAATCATAAATCATAATATTAGTATAGTCCGCGGTCAGCTGACCCATTGAAGCGCGCCAACCAGCTCTATTTATATCATGATCCGGAACTTCCTCTGTTCGGCCCGTGAACCCGAGACAGACCTCTGCAGCAACAGCAGGTGAGCGTGTATGTATGTGTGTGTGTGTATGTGTGTTGCTTGACGACCTACGGGGGACAAACCGAGTTCAGGGAAATGGGCAACCCCATATTCTGTCAATACGCTCAAAGTGGAGCAATGTCCTCTCCAGCAAGGTACTGTGGGATCTTGGGGTCGATGGATAGATGATGGGCCAGTCGGCAAACTTCAGTGTGGTGATTTTTTTAATGACACCAAAAACCAAAGAAAAATATCAACAGGTGGCAAGGCAAAAATAGCAGGAATATTTACAACAGGACAGAGAGAAAAAAATATTTACAACAGGATTTCACAGCAGCGATTAGGACCCACGTGCCTCTCAGCCGAATGCCCCCCTCTAGTGAGCTGAGCTTCCTTTATATACCCCTTGGCCCCTCCCCCGGGGCAAACCAATTATCACAGCACAGGGGTTTCAACACATAAACAGGGAAACAGAATACCCAAACACAAAAACCCCATTAACATTCATCATAAATCATAATATTAGTATAGTCCGCGGTCAGCTGACCCATTGAAGCGCGCCAACCAGCTCTTTTTATATCATGATCCAAAACTGTCTCGCTTCGGCCCGTGAACCCGAGACAGTTCTCTGCAGCAACAGCAGGTGAGTGTGTGTGTATGTGTATGTGTGTGTGTGTATGTGTGTTGCGTAGGCGCTGAGTGTGCACCCTTGACGACCTATGGTGGGCAAACAGAGTTCAGGGAATTGGGCGAAAGTTTGTGTCACTGCTGGACCGGGAGATGCGGTCTTCTCAGAGCTTGGAACAATGAGAGCAAAGCATGCGCTCCCAGCAACGGCACTCTCTGAGAGAGAGAGCGCGCCGGCCAGGGAGTGACAGGCGCTCAAAGGCGCTCCGTCACAGATATACATATATATATATTATATAAGAATTATATTGACACCTTTTAAGTGTTATAGAGGTAACACTTGTAGTAAAGAAATAGTGCTCTGAGAGAGTTAATTGCTAACAATATATAGAAGTGTTAAAAAACAACTATAATAGACACTTTAAAGTGTTAAAATCAACTCTTACAGTGTTAATTTGGGTATGCTGGTTTTACTGTGCAAGCAAAGATCTCTGCACTACTCAGCGACTCTAACACCAATGAAACTCTGAAACAAGACCCTACCAGCAGTTATAAAAAGAAGGTTATAAAGTATCTACAACAACTACAAGAAGAAGGGGTCATTGACAAATCACAGTATTACAGGCTTTATCCCCAGGACTCAATTCCCTGCTTATATAGTCTCCCAAAAATCCATAAAGAAGGGGCCCAGCTCAGGCCCATTGTCAGCACCGTAAACTCGGTCACTTATAACATTGCCAAGTATATAGCCAATATCCTGGCACCACTGGTGGGCAACACCCCACACCACATCCAAAACTCCATAGACTTTGTGAACAAGGTCAGAGACTTAAAAATGGATCAAGATGAAACCATGGTATCCTACGAGTGACCTCCCTGCTCACCTTTATTCCAACCATAGAGGCTTTGGCCACAGTAAGAGAGCAGCTCACAGAGAACAACTACTTACACAACCGAACAATTCTCAGACCAGACCACATTTGCCAACTTCTAGATTTATGCCTGAACACCACATATTTACATATTTAATGGCAAATTTTACAGACCATAACATGGCTGTGCGGTTCACCAGTATCCCCTATTGTGGCAAATCTATACAAGGAGGAGGTAGAGGATAGGGCTTTGAACTCCTTCAAATGTATAACACCAAGCCATTGTTTCAGATATGTGGACGGTACATGGGTTAAAATCAAATCCAAAGAGGTGCAAACCTTTACCGAACATGTAAACTCAGTGGACAGAAACATCAAGTTCACCAGAGAAGAAGTCAAGGACAATAGTTTGCCTTTCTTAGACTGTGACATCCATTCACACAGACCAATATCTACTGTTTGACTCTCACCACCCTGGAACACAAGCTAGGAGTTATCAGAACACTGCAACACAGAGCTGATATCCACCAGCTCACAGGCCAAAGGGGAAGAACGCAAACACCCGAGAGGCGCCCTCAGCTGATTCCAGAATGAAAACCAAAGTGGTTGAAAAAGAAAAAGAAAACAAGAGAAACAACATAGAACATAGTCATCCCGTATGTAGCTGGGATATCAGAGAAACTCAGGAGGAACTTCAACAAACACTGCATCGTTTTGTATTTCAAACCCAGTAACACACTCAGACAGAGACTAGTACAGAACACCACACACCCACAAAAGCAATCTGGTTTATGCTATTCAATAAAACGAGGAATCCAAAGATCTCTACATTGGAGAAAAAAAACAACCATTGCATAAACACATGTCCCAACACAGGAGAGCTAACTCCTCAGGCCTGGACTCTTCTGTCCACTTACATCTCAAGGAGAAAGCCCAGTCCTTTGAGGACAACAATGTCGACATCCTGAACAGAGAGGACAGATGGATTGAAAGAGGAGTAAAAGAAGCCATCTATATAAAAGTAGAGAAACCATCGCTAAACAGAGGAGGAGGTCTAAGTCACCACTTATCTCCGATTTACAACGCTGCCCTTTCATCTCTTCTCAGGAGATTCAATAATCTTACCTCTAAGAACAACTGTTCACAAAGGGCCTCCAGTAACTCCAATGACTGTCGTTAAAACCCAGTAGAGCACTAACAAAGTCGAAACCTACTTCCCACCAACAACTGTCACTCTAACGACGGTCGTTGGCACTTAGAGCACAAAGGGTTCTAGTGACATCATCTGCCTTGTGCACGCCCTCACGAGAGGTTAAATAACTGGATCTCCACACCAGACCTTTGGACCAGTCCCAGCCTGGTCAGATGCGTAAATGAACTGATGAAACCTCTTGGATTAGAGGTGAAACATGGTCCAATACAAAGAACCAATTCCTGTTGCTTTTGACTTAAATTTATTTGGGGCACATATACTATTATACATCAGGTTGTGAAATCCAAAGTGTTCCCAAACACTTGCCTTCATATTAGGGATGAAGACGCTGGCTGTATTTCTTGCTGCTCCATTTGGCATTTTATGGAGTTAAACCTAGAGCTAGCATTAGCAATTACAGACTAGCCTGTAGCTTGCTGCAACAATGTTCTACGGAAGTCGCAAGCACGGTGAGACGGGAAAAAGAGTTTATATAAATTGATTTTTGGAAGTTAGGAATTGATTAAGAATCTTAGAAGATAAGAATTGCTATTTTCACATGAATCCATTTTTTTTGCTCAACCTTGCTCCACCTATTTTGATTAGCTGAGAGCAGGTGGAGTCAGAAACCTATTGTTTACATCACATAGGTGATGACGATATTTTACACATTTTATGCACCAGCGCTGATGAAGGCTCTCAGTTGTACATTATCAGTTAATGACAGAGATGTTTGCCCTATAAAAACAAGTGATAGCAGAGGATAGAGTGTTCCTTCTTATTCTGTCTCTAGCATATAACTTTAGCTTCTTTTTCTTTCATAGTTTACTGTTTGTCAGCCCACTTAAAGTGTTTTCCAAATTGCAGCTGATGCTTAACATTAGCATTACCTTATTTCTGCACAGCAAACAATGTAATCACAAAACACCCCTACAAACCCTTTAATTATATTAACATTTTTAAGTGAGGGCCCATTCCTGTGTCAGTGGAGTCCTTGTGCTCATATTTATATCCACATAAACAATCATTAAGGCCAAGTCCCACCCCTGATTGCAGGGACCACATGCCTATTTCACCCATGCTGTAATCAGTTTATCTTAATAAAACAATTCCATCTGGTGAGTTCACACAGAATTGGCAAGTTTGCGCCCATTCATATGTGCCCCATTTGCAATTTGAACTTCATAATCAAGCTTTAGTGAAAGTTCAATGAGCAAGATCTTTTCTGTCTGCAGTGAGATGGAGCCAAAGCTAATTAGCAGCAATATGCCCCCCCCCCCCACACACACACACACAAAAATCCACAGGTTAAAATTGAATGTGGAAGTGAATGGACAATGTGGGAATGATACAACTTTACCATGGCCCCAAAACAGGGGACAAGAAACAGGACGACTGTGTACAAGGTAATAAATCCACAAATTCTCACTGGAACTCTCTTGGTGCTCTCTTGGTGCTAAGCCTAAGAGTAAATCATCTCCCTGGGGAAAGTCCAGGACCCTGGGGAATGTCCAGGAACAGAGGATAACCCAGGACTTACTCTGCGCTTCAGAGAGCTTCATATTGAACATTGTAATGCACTAAGTGAAGATCCTGCTCTACCTACTGTTTATGTTGTTAAAAAACCTTGTGTGCTTGATTCATTAAAATATTTTCAGTGTACTGATAATTTTTGTACAGTATGAGCTTAAGATGTTTTTTCAGTACCTGCTTATGGTTACATCTCTATGAACACGTTGTCAGCTAGGATACAGAGTTTTAATTATGGACACATGGAACGTAAAAACAAACCGAGTCACTTAAAAAACTAACAGGCAGAGCATGGCGCATTGAGATTTGTGATGCGACTGACTGGCCTGCTCTACCATCCCGGCAGAGCGCCTCATCAACCCCTGCTCCTAGCAGGACAGAGCCCCGGACAGCTGCCAAAGGGAAGAATAACAACAAACCTCCCCAACAACAATGTGTACAGCTGGAGAACAGATTTTCTCCACTGCTGCAGGATCCTGGATCCCCATCTGATGACCTGGATCATGTTTCACCTGATCACAACAAGCGCAAAAAGAAACTCAGAAAGGCCACAGAGAAAGCTAAGGCATGGGCCTGAAACTCTGATTGTGGGTGACTCTGCCTTGAAAGATATGAGAAAATTTGGCAGTAAAAACGCCAAAGTTCTTTGACATGAATGACGATGTTGTGGAACAGCAGTCTGAAGTACTGAAGAAAGACTTTATTGATCTGCTAAACACAGTCAGCTGTCTGAACATCAAAATGTCCATCAGTGGGCCTCTGCTGTCCGTTGGAAAAGGAGTTGAGAAATTCTCAAGAATTCTGACACACATGGCTTTCAGTTGTGCCGTCCACTCAGTATTTTTTATTGACAATTTCAACTTTTTTTGGGACCACAGACACCTTTTTAAAGCAGATGGATTATACCTTAACAGGATGGGAATAAGGCTTTTCATGTCAAACCTATTTTATCTTCTGCATCACTTATCTTTGCTTCCTGCTTTGCTACAGTGCGGACGCTTTTCTGCTTGCTCTCGCCTTTGCTTGCATTTTTTGCTACTATCTGCTACTATTTGCTTCTCCTCAATAAGAAACAAAGAGCAACAGCTCCTGGATACTTACAAAACCAGTGGGATTATATTTCTTTTAGATAACAGAGGCATTTTTCAATATTTTTACGACTTCCTCAACGCTAGGCAGGGAGGCCTACCATTCAAGATAAGCCTGAGCCTGTGCTACAGTGCTAAAGGTAATCACCAGAAGATGCCTCCCTTCTCTATGGAAGATTACCACAAACTACTACAGAAGATTTTGCTGCTGGAAACAAAAATTAATCGGTTAGAAGTATTTATAGAAGTGAATGGATATTGTGACAACAATACCACTCTAGCACTGACTGAAAACAGTGGACAGGGGCAGGCCAGAACCCAGCAAACTAACAACGATGAAGCTACGAGGAAACGGGAGGTCCCTGTACAGGGTAATAAATCTACCAGCGATAATCCTCCCTGGAACACACTTGGGGCAAAGCCAAAGAGAAGACCACCTCCCTGCGACAAGGGAGAACGGATAACCGGGAGGACCCAGCGCCCCGATATCTCTGATCTGACCGGTTGGACTGCGCTACCATCTCTATCCAGGCATAGCGCTTCATCAACTCCCCTGCCACGGAGGACACAGCAGCGGACAGCTGAGAAGAGGAAAAGTACCAAGAAACTTCCCCAGCAAGCAAGTGTTCAACTAAAGAACAGGTTTGCTCCACTGTTGTCGGACAATGGATCCCCCTCTGATTGCCTGAATAACCCACCATCACCACGCAGAAGGGTAAGACCTGCTAACTTAAAACCACAGAGAAAGCTAACAAGTGGGCCTGAAAATCTGATTGTGGGTGACTTTTCTGTAAAAGATATGAAAAGCAATAATAACACCAAAGTACTCTGCTTTCCGAAGGATACGGTGTCTGACTTGGAAAAAAGAATCCTGAATATTGTGGCTGCACACCCAAATGTGAAAAATATCATTCTGCACATTGGTTTTAATGACATTGAAAAACAACAATCAAGTGAGCTGAGAGAGCACTTCAATAAACTCTTTGAAACAGTCAGCGCTGTGAATGCTGAGGTGTTTATCAGTGGTCCTCTTCCCCCGATCAGGAGAGGAGCTGAGAGATTCAGTCGACTTTACTCGCTGAATGAGTGGCTCTCCAGCGTTTTTCTTGCTCGTTCGATGCATTTTATTGACAATTTTAGCTTTTTCTGGGACCGCAGGCATCTTTTTAAGGCAGACGGACTTTTTCTAAATAAGCTGGGAGTAAAGCTTTTCATGACCAACATGTCTTACTTCCTGCGTCATCCATCTATCATCACTGCCAAGGACAAGAGACAAGAGGAACCAACGGAAAAGACAGACACAACACAGCTTATCATGAACGTCGAAGGAGGACCGCCATTGCAAAAGGAGAGCGCTGACCATGAGAGACACCGGAGCAAAGAGGAGACGTGTCCATCCCCCTCTACCTCCCCTTTCATTTCAAATGGGCGTGAAGATCCCTCCCCCACACCCCCCAAGCCTAAATCCAGGTCTCTATCCTTCTCCCTTCCTCAAGTAAGCCTTTCTCCCCCCTTATCCCCTTTGGAGTTCCGGGAGCTACCCCCACCCACTCCCCGCCCTACTCCTATTTTTACTCCCCTTGACCGACCTCAGCGATCCCCCCCTCAGCGTCATCTCAGTGGCACCTCCCTCCCACCTCCTCCCCCCCTCCACGAAAGTGTGCTTCACAAACCCTCAGCCCTACTCCGCCCCTCTTACGTAAACCCCCTCTACGCCCTCAACGTCCACCTCCAGTAGTTCATTCCAGCTCTGACGCTGCCCACTCCTCCTCCCCCTCATGGCCACCCCCGCCCCGCCCTGACAGCAGTCCTGAATATTATTGATACAAAAAAGGGTTCAGCAGTAGACCACATTATCAGCTGGGCCCAAGGCTGCCTACGTCAAAGCTTGGCACCTTCTACATTCCTGTTGTGACTACCAAGAGAGAGAACATTGGGAAACGTAGACACCCTGCTAACCTAAACAATCTCATTCCTATCCTCTCCAAATCAAAGTCAACATCGAAGCCTGTCAATAACACCATCAGGATGGGTCTGCTCAATGTTAGGTCTCTGAATAACAAATCATTTTTAGTCAACGATCTTATTACTACTTCCAAACTTGATTTTATGTTTTTAACTGAAACATGGCTGGAGCAATATAACAGTGCAAGCATTCTGATCGAGACATCACCCCCCAACTATAACTTTATTGATGTATGTAGATCTGGGAAAAGGGGGGGAGGGGTTGCTGCTATATTTAAAAACATATTTCAGGGGAAACAGATGTCACTTGGTGATTTTACATCATTCGAATACCTGTGTGCTGTGTTGAAATGCTCTCCCAAAAATCTTCTTTTAATTATTTACAGGCCAACTAAATACTCAGCAAATTTTTTCGATGATTTTACCGAATAATTGTCTAGTATCTCCACTGACTTTGACTGCCTAGTTATAACTGGTGACTTTAATTTTCATATTGACGATTCGAATGGCAAGGGTGCAAAGGAACTTTTTACTATTTTAGATACATTTGACCTGTCTCAACATGTGAAAGAGGCTACTCATTGTAAAGGACACACCCTGGACCTGATTATCACAAAAGGTCTCAATGTTTCTGATGTTCTTGTGACTGATCTTTCATTGTCTGATCACTTCTGTGTTTTCTTTAATATTTCTTTAATTCCGGAGACACAAAAAGAATCAAAGAATGTCAAAAAGCGCTACATCAATGAACAGGCTAATGTACTCTTTAAAAATGCCATCTCCTCGCTACCACCTCTAAACCCATGCCATGCTGATGATCTTGTAAACAACTTTAATTCCAAAATTGTGAATATCTTAGATGTCATTGCACCGGTTACAGTTAAAACGATTTCTGGTAAGCAAAAGGCACCCTGGAGAAAAGCTGCTGTTGTAACAGCCCAGAGAAGAGAGTGCAGGAAGGCTGAACGAATCTGGCGAAATACAAAACTTCATATTCACCATGACATCTATAAAGAGAGGCTCCAGGCCTACAATTTAGTCTTAAAAAGTGCTAGAGAAACATTCTTCTCCAATATCATAAACAGCAACACTAATAAGGCCAAAACCCTATTTGCAACTGTCGACAGACTGACCAACCCCCCAACACAAATACCAGCCGAACTCCATTCCACACAGAAATGCAATGAGTTTGCATTCTTTTATACTGATAAAATTGAAGGCATCAGACGTGCCATCAATATCTCAAACAAAAAAGTTGGATCACCACCCCGTTTAGGCCAAAATAACACAGCAATGATGGCAAGCTTTAATGCCATAGACTCTAAAACTCTAGTGGAAACAGTGACCGATCTAAAGCCAACCACCTGCTGTCTCGATGCTTTACCTACCAACTTCTTTAAGAATGTTTTTGACTGCCTATCAACAGACGTATTGCAAATAGTTAATAACTCTATTCAATCGGGCAATTTCCCAAAGGCCTTCAAAACTGCAGTCATTAAACCTCTTCTAAAAAAGCGGAGCCTAGATGCCTCTATTATCAACAACTACAGACCAATTTCAAATCTACCATTCATAAGTAAAATAATTGAGAAAGTTGTACTCCAACAACTAACTCACTTCTTGGCTTCTACTGGCTGCCACAACAACCTCCAGTCAGGATTTAGACCTTTTCATAGCACAGAGAAGGCCCTTATTAAAGTTATAAATGGCATCCGTCTTAACACAGACTCTGGCAAAAATTCAGTACTAATGCTATTGGACCTCAGTGCTGCATTTGACACTGTCGACCACTCAATACTTTTGGACAGGTTGGAAAACTGGGTGGGGCTCTCAGGCACAGTCCTAAACTGGTTCAAGTCATATCTACAAGATAGGAACTATTTTGTTTCCATTGGCGACTTTGTATCAGAACAAACCAACGTAACGTGTGGAGTCCCCCAAGGTTCAATCTTGGGGCCGACTTTATTTAATATCTATATGCTCCCACTAGGACATATCATGCAAAATAATAACATTGACCACCATTGCTATGCCGATGACACCCAAATCTATGTAGCGCTATCACCAAATGACTATCGCCCCATAGATCTACTGTGCCAGTGCATTGAGCAGGTCAAACACTGGATGTGCCAAAATTTCCTTCAACTAAATGAGGATAAAACTGAGATAATTGTTTTTGGTGCTAAGAAAGAAAGGTCTAAAGTCATCCAACACCTTTACATTTCGACAGTCACATCAAATCAGTAACAAAATCGGCCTACTATCACCTTAAAAATGTAACAAGACTTAGAGGGCTCATGTCAGCTCAAGACTTAGAAAAACGTGTCCATGCCTTTATAACCAGTAGGCTAGACTACTGTAACGGTCTCCTTGCAGGTCTTCCCAAAAAAACTGTCAGGCAGCTACAGCTTGTTCAGAACGCTGCTGCTAGAGTTCTACCAAAGACCAAAAAATGTGAGCACATTACACCAATTCTTAAATCATTACACTGGCTTCCTGTACGTCAGAGTATTGATTTCAAAATCCTCCTGCTCAAATATAAATCACTACATGGTCTAGGGCCGAGGTATATCACTGATATGCTTCCACTACATAAGCCTTCTAGATCACTAAGATCCTCTGAGACCAATCTGTTAGTGGTTCGCAGAGTAAACTCAAATCAAGGGAAAGCATCTTTCAGTCATTATGCAACAAACAGCTGGAATAAACTTCCTGAAGATTTGAGACTTTCACCCACTCTGACCACTTTTAAAACTAGACTGAAAACTTTTATTTTCACCTTAGCTTTCTGCTAAATCTTCGCACTTTTAACGTCCGCACTGTTTTGATTATTGTCTATGTTTTTATTCTCTTTGTCTTCCTGTAATGCATTTGAATTCATGACATGTTGTGCTGTGAAGCACTTTGAGTCTGCCTTGTGTATGAAAAGTGCTATACAAATAAAGCTGCCTTGCCTTGCCTTGCCTTGCCTTATCTGTTCCCTCTGCCAAGGACATCAAACAGGAGGAATCAAAACATGACAAAGCCAAAACAAAGCCTCAGCATGATCAGCGAGGAGAAAAAGTCCCCCGCCCCCCAACTCCTACGCCCCCACCCCAAACACTACCCAGCTCCACCTTCTCTACAACCACCCTGTCCCCCTCCTCCCCTCTCTTGGAGTTCACTGATCACATGAAACAGCTGGTCACTGCTGGGACCAAATTCACACCCCGTCAGATTCCTAGATTCCATCTCTCAAATGACTCACTGCATCCTACCCCACTGACCCCTCTCCTATCACTTGCTCTGTCCTGTTGTGGCCAAATCACCAAAGATACATCATGCACTACCCCCACCTTGACGAGAGGATCATCCTCTGTCTAAACAGCCTGATAACAGTACAGCACGTTCAGTGACTTGTTTACAAAATACAGCAAGCTCCAACTGATATGTGCTGGGCTCAGACTACAGGATGGACTGTACTCAAGAGCCCATGTCAATAGCTTCCTCAGTTCAAGTCTTGATAAGTAATCGAAAAAGGCTAAGCAAAGAAAAAACCTAACTCATTCTTGCAAATTTATCAAATTTAGCATTCTTCCCTCGTCAGTCACAGCCAATCCTAAAACATGGGGCAGATAATAATGATGCTAACACACTAAATATAGACGAAATATCAGGTCTTTGGCAGGAAAAACATTTTTAATCAATGATTTCATTATCAAGCACAATCTTGAGTGTTTATTTTTAGCTGAAACCTGGTTAAATCAGGATAACAGTGGTGCTGTTCTTATTGAATCAGCTTCAAATATTATTGATATCATTGCACCAACTGAAGATGGCCAAAACAGCACCACCACGATGACTTTCAACCTGGCTTCCCTCACTCTGTCCAGGGCCTGTTGGATCAGTGGGATGGGGGGAAATACGTACAGCCCGTTTTTAGGCCATGGATGCGCCAGCGTGTCATGCCCTAGCCGAGGCTTGTCATTGTGAATGGAGAACCACAGCGGGCAGTGCGTTGCTGGCAGAGAAAGCAGGTGTACCTGAGATATGTGCTGAGACTGAGACTGTGGCAGTGTTGTCCGACCGTATCATCACATGGGGGCTCTTTATCCACTCCATAAATGATACCAGAGCCTGGCGAACTTCTTCCAGCAGTTGTCGCATACTGCACCCCATCCCCATAGGGGTGTGTCGTCTTTATGACAACCCTGAGAGACACCGGGCCCAGACGGATACCGGTTAACAGTAAGTGAGGGTCTGCCAGCCGAATGGAAGGACATAAAACTCGTAAGCTTTGTCCTGAAAAGCGAAACTCAGATGTTTCCTGTGTCTTTCCATGGGGAAATAATCTGCCTGTCTGATTGATTTGAACAGACAGCGTTGCGTCAACATATGGAATGGCATTCTTCGGGATCAGGAAATATCTGTGGTCAGATATTTGGTCATAGCCCGTGTTCCGCTCTACCTCCCTTACTGGCTGTATGGCACCTTTCTCTAGGAGGGAGGATATCTCCTGCACTAGAACCGGGGCCAACTCAACCTGTACTGTTGACAGAACAACATCAGTGAATCATGGTGGACTGCAAGCAAACTGTAAGGCGTAGCCTTTCTTTAGAGTGTGTTCCGTAGGGAAGGATGGCAACGCCGCCACAAGAGGGCAGCGTCAACAGGGGCTTTGAGGAGCCTCTTTTTCTCCCCATTGGACATCTGGTTGAGATTCAACCATAGATGACGATGGGTGACTACCAAGAAGCCCATAATGAAAGTTGGAAAACTCCTCGTGTTGAGGGACAAACTCAACCTCGTCCGAGGGGGAATGCTGACCTGCGGGTGCGCCGGAGGGAGGGAGGGTTGGGAAGTCAGCCTCCATGCACAGGCTAGCAGGCTCTGTGTGAGCTGTGTCCGTGGCGGGAACGGAGAGTTGAGCTCGATGGTGGAGCATCAGGAGAGGCAGCAGGGAGCATAATAGGCAGAAAATGGGGTCGCATAGAGACAACTCTGCATGCTCCTGTCTCAAGCATAGGATGCAGATCTCGTGGCTATCCTTGTCGGACATGCGCTTCCCACACTGGGAGCAACACGTCTTCTTAGTCTCCAGTGGTGGGCTATAAGCTAGGTTAGCTGGTGGAGTAGCTAAGGGGCTAGCTAACTCTGACCAACTTTATCGTAGTTGAGAAAACAAGTCCTTGCTCTGAATCCTGATCCGTAAAGGAGCAGTTCCGACAAAAAGGAAAGAAAATTAACCGATGGGTTAGAGGGTGGTGAAACAAGATGTTATCAGTGGGCTGATTAAAGCTTGAATGAAGATGGCAGATGCATGGGTCTGTTATGGCTCGGGCATAGGTGTGTCATGATGCAGGAGCCTGCCATCTGGACCAAAATGTGACTTGGGTGGTGTTAAGTTTTATAAATAAAATGTATTCAGCAGCGCTGCAGATGACAGCTTGGTAGCATGAGTAAGAATTTAAGTTGGAAATGAACTACAACATCTGTTTCAGGAACTGATCCAGATTGTCTTGTAATGTCAAGTCTGCCTTTCTGTAGAAGGCCACTTCCTGTTCCAGCTCACAGGTTCTGGTTTATAAATTGAATAAAATAAACAAGTTACAAATGTTTACAATAGCTTAATGATCACCAGTTTTATAGAACTGTACTTTTATGTCAATATACAACATATGCCACCATTAATATCAACAAAGGACAATTTATTAGATTTACCCATGATTTAAACATTTTATGTTGTTTTAGTGTGCTATATACTCATGTTTTCTTTTAGTACTTGTAATGTTCCAATTCTTCTCTCAAATCCGGTTGCTTTCTTTTGCATTTTATTGTGTTTCACCCTCAGCTCATCATATAATTTTCTGTGGAACAACTCCTCCATCCTCATCCGTGTCTGAGGAGAGTCTCCTCTCTCTTTCTCTTCTTGCTTATGAAAAGAGGATTGTTCTTTGTCATTTCATGAATTTTTTTGTTCGTCTAAATTTTCTGAGGCGTTTGGTTTTTCCCCCTCCCTCTGCCTCCTTGATGGATTTCTATAAAAACGAAAGGAAATAACAAACAAGTAAGTGAGACTGCAACGTGAAGGGATTCAGGTACAAACGGTACATTACAAAATAAAATAATACAAATTACAAATCAATATTACAAACAGGAGTGGCATAGATGCATTACACTTAATAGAAGGCAGATTCAGAGATGGTTTGGCTCAAGAGAGCCTCAGATGCATGTTTTTTTTAATCCTTTTGTAGATCAGGCAAAAGTGCTTGCAACCAACGGAGTGTCACGGAGAAAGGATGGGAAAGTTGTTATCAGCAAAGTTGTGGGTGTCTGTTGTGTTGATTCCAAGGCCAGACCAACAATGCAGAACTGTACACAGTTCAATGGGTATTTTGGCTGTGGTTTCTGCATCTACCCAGGCACATTTGTAAATAGAAAAGTCAAATGCACTATCACAGACACAGATTACCCTGACAGAGATGCAGAGGGCATGTTAAATGACATGGAGGAAGCTCTAACCCTACAGAAAAATGTAAGGGGATTAAAGGGCCATCTTACTCTTACTCATCTCACTCACTCATCTTCAACCACTTACCCGGGATCGGGTTACGTGGGCAAAAGCTCTTGCAGGGGACCCCAAACTTCCCTTTCCCGGGCCACATTTACCAGCTCTAACTGGGGGATCCTGAGTTGTTCCCAGCCAAGAGTAGAGATATAAGGAACACCTCCCTAGGGGGACACCCAGGGAGCATCCTTACCAGATGCCCGAACCACCTCAACTGGCTCCTTTCAACGCAAACGAGCAGCTCTACTCACGGATGGCTGAACTTCTCATCCTGTCTCTAAGGGGGACTCCAGCTACCCCCTTGAGGAAACCCATTTAGGCTGCTTGTACCCGCGACCTTGTCCTTTTGGTCATGACCCAGCTTTCACGACCATAGGTGAGGGTAGGAACGAAGATTGACTGGTAGACCGAAAGCTTTGCCTTTCCGGCTCAGCTCTTTTTTCGTCACAATGGTGGATGGATAAAGCGACTGCATTACCGCCCCAGCTGCTCCAACTCTCCGGCCAAACTCACGCTCCATCATACCCTCACTCGTGAACATGATCCAGAGGTACTTGAACTCCTTCACTTGGGGTAAGGACCCATTCACCGGTTTCCTGCTGAGAGCCATTGCCTCATCCCAGCCGTTTCACACTCGGCTGCGAACCGATCCAGTGAGTGCTGAAGGTCACAGACCGACGATGTCATTAGGACCACATCAACTGCAAAAAGCAGAGACAAGATCCTTAGCCCACTGAGGTGCAACCCCTCCCCTCCACGACCTTGCCTTGATATCCTGTCCATGAAAATCACAAACAGGATTGGTGACAAAGCGCAACCCTGGTGGAGGCCAACCCCCACCGGGTACGAATCCGACTTTCTGCCAAGGATCCGGACACAGCTCTCGCTGTCAGTGTACAGAGATTAGATAGCCCTCAGAAGTGACCCCCTCACCCAATACTCCCGCAGCACCTCCCACAGTATCTCCCGGGGGGACCCGGTCATATGCCTTCCTAGATCCACAAAGCACATGTGGACCAGATGGGCATACTCCCAGGTCCCCTCCGGGATCCTTACGAGAGTGAAGAGCTGGTCTGTTGTCCCCCATCCGGGATGGAATCCGCATTGTTCCTCTTCAATCTGAGGTTCGACTATAGGACAAACACTCCTTTCCAACACCTTGGAGTACACTTTACCAGGGAGGCTGAGTAGTGTGATACCCTATAATTTGCACACACCCTTTTTGAACAGGCGAACCACCACCCCGGTCTGCCACTCACTTGGTACTGTCCCAGACATACAACGCAATGTTGAAGAGACGTGTCATCCAAGTACAAATACAATTTGCACATGTACTGTCTCTGAGCGCTGATTTGCTTTTTTATTTTTAATGCTGTTTTATTTTGTTATTTTATCATGTTAAGTTATGTGTCATGTTTAGTTGTGTGGTGTTTTGGTTTTAAATGTAAAACTTGTATGTTTATGCTGCTGTCTTGGCCAGGACTCGCTTGGAAAAGAGATTTTAAATCTCAATGGGAATATTCCTGGTTAAATAAAGGGTAATGAAAATGAAATGAAAGACCCAACCCAAAGCTTTCAGCATTTCTGGACGAATCTCATCAATCCCTGGGGCTTTGCCATGTGGAGTTGTGTGACTACCTTAGTGACCTCCGCCAGAGATACTGACAATGATTCCCCATCAGCCTCCAGCTGTGCCTCTAGAAAAGAGGGCATGTTAGTCGGATTAAGGAGTTCCTCAAAGTGCTCCTTCCACTGCCGATTACCTCATCAGTGGAGGTCACTAGCATCCCGTCCTTACTACAAACATTTTGGACAGTTCCCTGTTTCCCCCTCCTGAGGTGCAGAATGGTATTCCAGAAGCACCTTGGTGCTCCGAACTTCTCCCATACCCGCTGCTTTACCTCTGACACCGCAAAGGCTGCAGCTCTTCGGGCCTCTTGATGCCTTGTAACCGCCTCATCTTCTTCCAGGATAACCTATCCTTTGGATATAATATTCCAGAAGGACCCCTTCTTCCGTCAGACAGCTTCCCTGATCACTGGTGTCCACCACAGTATTCGAGGGTTACCGCCCCTTGAGGCACCTAAGACCTTGAGGCCACAGCTCACCGCTGCAGCTTCAGTAATGGAAGGTTTGAACATTGCCCACTCCGGTTCAATGCCCCCAGCCTCCACAGGGATGCCAGTAAAGCTCCAGTGAAGGTGTGAATTGAAGGTCTCTTGGTCAATGGTTGTAAATAGCACTCTCAGATGATTAGAGCTGTTGGCAATAAGAGAGGACAAATATTTGGACTTGGCCTCCTTCACAGCTCTGTCATTAGCAGCCAGACTGTCCCTTAACCAGCCCAGTGATAAACGCAGTTTGCCCTTTTTCCACCATCACTCAGACTGTCTGTCTGGAAAGGAGGGTTCGTCCTATAGTCGAACCTCAGATTAAAGAAGAACAATGCGCATTCCATCCTGGATGTGGAGTGACAGACCAGCTCTTCACTCTCGCAAGGATCCTGGAGGGGGCCTGGGAGTATGCCTATCCGGTCTACATGTGCTTTGTGGATCTGGAGAAGGCATATGACCGGGTCCCCCGGGGGATACTGTGGGTCACTACTGAGGGTCATCTAATCTCTGTACACCCACAGTGAGAGCTGTGTGCTGATCCTTCGGC
This sequence comes from Echiichthys vipera, assembly GCF_963691815.1. NCBI lineage: Eukaryota > Metazoa > Chordata > Actinopteri > Perciformes > Trachinidae > Echiichthys > Echiichthys vipera. The sequence continues at coordinate 10,359,052 of NC_139825.1, read as the reverse complement.
AGTAAGTCGCATTTGTTCCCGGTGGGGGTTGGCCTCTGCCGGGGTTGCGCTTTGTCACCAATCCTGTTTGTGATTTTCATGGACAGGATCATACACCTGCAGCGGTGACATAATCCGAGCAAGAAACAGCCCTTCAGGTGGCTTTGAAGTCTGGGTTTCTTTGGTGGTCAAAAAGAGTTCTGACTGGGTTAAGTTGAGTTGGTATGGCGCAAAAGATCAGGAAGATCAGCACAGAAGTGGCTTAACTATTGTAGCCCAGATGTAAAATTTACACAATTAGATAAGAGAAAAAAGACATAGTATTTATTAGGACCCTATTGTAATTGGAATGATTATTACTAGGGCTTTTTTTTGTGTGCACATTGAGCTATATAATGTGTGTGTTTAGCACTTTATCTGTGAACTTTAAGCACATTTAGCCACAATTTACCAACTGTGTACATTAGATATTTTTCTTTCTTAGTGGCTGATGTTGTTTGTGTGCTTATTACTAAAAAATAAGTCTGTCTGTGCTATCAAAATAGCACTTTTCTGTGCTATTTTGATAGCACAGAAAATTTCAATAACATATGATTATTTGAATGCTGATTATTTTATTACTGAGAATTATGATGTCATTACAACAGTAATTCAGTAAAAATAGTTATTCTCTATTGAAATTGTTTGTCTAGATTTAACAAGATTTATGTTCTATAATTCATTGGACCACATGGATGTTGGAGCCAGTTGAAGTTTGATGGCGAGCCACAACCCGGAGGATACTTAGAGATATGACGTTGCGGAACCTGGGGTCCGTTTCACAAAGCAGGTTTAGTGAAAACTCTGAGTCTGTTTACCCTGAAATGAGGGAAACTCTGAGTGTCCGTTTCACAAAGGGAGGTAACTCAAACCAGAGAAAGAGGGGTAACTCTAGCCTGTTTCACAGAGAGAGGTAACTTAACCTCTCGGTTAGTTACTATGGTAACATGCTCTCAGAGAGCATGAAAAATCAGAAAATCATTGCAAAAATCAGTCATTATAAGTTTTATTAGGTGGCGACTATTTCCACTACCATGGCATGTCCTTTTGATAATGATCCCGTGGATGAAGGTGCAGCGATACTGCGCAGAGAATTAAATATTCGTTGGGAGATGATTATCAAACTATTGATTATAGATGTTCTTGCATTTCCAGGCAATTATCTAGCGGTACAGTTTGACATCACAGTCCATCATTTACATACACAACCTCATCCGTCCTTACATTACCAACATTAACAACCAAAGTCATGCTCTCACATCCCAGCAGATATTGTGTGTTGTGCTGCGTTTTTTTGCAAAAGGGAGTTTTTTATACAACGTATAAAACAGCCACTTACGATAATATTTACTTTACAATGTAAAACATGCTCAAAATGAGGTATCACCATGAGATTGTGCCGATGTTTTACCTGTTTGAACAATGTTTTTATGTTTCATCTTAAGCTGCTGCCAAGTGCGATTCTCCCCCGTGGGACTGCACCTAAATGAAATGAATTAATAGGCTACCACTTAAGCGGTTTCCTTCTGTAATATTATTGTGATTGCAACAGGACTACATTTAAACTTACGCATTTACCCGAGCAGCAATGTTCTCCCAAGACGTCTCCCTCTCTTTTGCTGCAGCAGCGGTGTTACACTTACGGTGAAAAACCTGCTCAAACTCACTGTATGAGCGCATTAATATTTCCCATTCCAGTAGTAGCATAGCACGCCTCTTCCCCGTTGCCATGGTGACTCGCGAATCAGGGCTCCATTGATGCTGTCTTTTTATACTTGTGGTGCACGCGCTTAACTCCAGGTCAAACTACTCCGAGTTGATCAACCTAACACAAATCTGCTGTTCTGGAACTGAAAACTCAGAGTTTCCTATCTCAGAGTAGATCAACTCAGAGTTCAGGGTTAGACTCAGAGTTTGTTGAACCTGCTTTGTGAAACGGACCCCAGATGTAGGGAAACATGATGCATGTTTTGTGTTTGTTGCATAATGGCATGGCATCAGTTTTGTCCCGCCTGCCATAAACAGGAAGTCATTCTAACTTTAGCATGAATTGCGCAAACTGCACCACATTTCCCGGATATTGTAAGAGTCAAGGCCTGAGGACAACTACATGCCAATATCGACTACCAGACACAGCGCCACCTACTGGCGACAGGAAATCAGACTTATATGACAAAATTAATCAGATTTACATGAATTCTCAATATCTACTCTAATTCTCTACTGGCACGAGTACTGGCGACCAGCTACCTCCCCGACATGCTCCGAGTGCGAGGGCCCGTTCATCCCTGCTTGCAGCTTTAATTTTCTTATTTTTATTTATTTATTTATTTATTTTTATTTCAGCAAAGTTTAAAGTCTCCCATTGCATTTGAATGCACTGCTCAGTTTACATGATCCCACATGGGGTAGCCCAAACAGCCAATCAGGGGTAACGCAGGCCACGTTCAGCTCGAGAGGTGAAGTGCCAGCACGTCACTCTTCCGGTCCTTTTTCATCTCAGCAACGGGAGTGAGGGCAGCTACCTGCTTAGCCAACACAGTCTCACTCCCAACGCGTCAAAAACTGACGATTGGTCAGGGGCCTTTGGCGTTAGTTACGGACTAAAAAGGTCTCCTTAATCGTACAAACCTGACGCAGAGGGCTTTCAACTCATTCCAATGTAAGCCCGTCCGCGGCGATATTTGAAGCTTAGGGCTCTCCTTAAACGTCCATATTTGAAGCTCATCGGAGTGCTCCTTAAACGTACAAACCTGACGCAGGGGGCTTTCAACTCTTTCCAATGTAAGCAGCCTCTCCTTCACCCAAAAACGACCACATAGGTTATTTGATCAAGGAGCTTATTACGACCCATAGGCACGTTTCGAGTTTAGCGGTCGTGTACATAACTACAATAAACGGTGTGTTGGGTATGTCGTCATCGCCTACCCTTTAACCTTTGGCACCAATCAAAATGTGATGCGCCAGAAGGAGGCGTGGCATTCACATTTCACTGGACGTCGTAGCATTGGTAAGTCCGTTTGTGTACTCAATTTATGTGGTCACGTTGTGTTCTGTGCGTGAGCTATCACGGTGGTTGTCTGCAAATCATGTAAGTAAGTTAGTTCAGTTTGACGTTTAAGTTACAACTCAGTTGGGAATGCCACGGATGTCGTATGTTAACTATCAATAAGGCGCTAAGGTTACGCACATGCTAACAAGCTTTTTATTTATGCTATCTTGACAAAAAAATGCTACCTTATGTGATTTTGTGTATTTCCGTCAGTATTAGGAAATCTGTTAACTATTTATTTTGGAAATAAACAGGTGAAAATGCACTGTAAGAACATAGAGAGCGCATTTTGATACTTAATCATTTCTCAAATACAGAGCCCTGATAGTTTTAATTACTGTTAGTGTACTCATAACTTTTGTAGGCACACTTTTTATTTCTCTTTTTATTCTTTTGATAATTTACTCTACATTTTGCTAAATTTTTTATTTTTAAGTGGCAATAAGTAACATTTATGGAAGTGCAACTAATCCTGCTTCATTATTTTTTATTATCAAAAAAACTCTCTTCATATATCACAAATCCAACGGTTCTTTTAAGAGCCATTTTCTTAATCCTTCTCCCTGTTACACTAATTTAATTTTTTTCTTAGCTTTTGCTTTGTCATTTTGTCTCTTTGTCTTTACTTTGACTGTAGCCTTTGTTTGGTCTTCTGTTTGTTAGTTTCTTCTCTCTCTCTCTCTCTCTCTCTCTCTCTCTCTCTCTCTCTCTCTTTCTCTCTCTCTCATCTAAAATGGCATCTGGAAAAGAAAAGAAAACAAAACAGAAAGGGACTAAAGTTTCCAGAGTTACCATGAGGAAGAAGGACAAGAATGGGAACATTATAGCTCAACACTTTAGGAAGAATCGATCTGGTCAGTAAAATATAATACAGTTATACTGTTATTCACATGTTGGCCAGCAGTAATGTTTCCTGCATTATGTTTTGTGTTTAAAGTTAAACCGTGTGGCGCTAGGAAGCCCCCAGAAGTGGAGGAGTTGCTGACAGATGACATATCTCAAGATGTCCTAAGTCTTGGTACACATATTGACTTCTGATAGCTTAAATAGCTTAAAGACGACCTTTATGTTTCCATTTAAAAATGTGAAATTTAGGCAACTGACTCAAGTAGTGGCCGTGATTTTTTAATGCACATGCAGTAACAAAGCCATTACGGAAATGACTTTTCTGTCTTTAAATACACTGTCCTTTACATCAATTTTTGTGTTTTATTATTTTAGATCAACATCTTTAGAGACTAAAGTGGAGGAGACACCCACAATGTCAGCATGGACAAGAAAACAGTTAATGTCTGAAAAAGAATTCAGAGCTGCAATGCCAGAGCTCTTGAATTCGAAATTGGGCGCAGAGACTGTAACTCCACATTGCTGTCAGCAATGTAAAACAGCTGATGCTGGTTGGTGTGTAGTCAGAAAAGGGTAGGCTTGACTGAGGGTAGGCTTTTCTGAATTTTGATATTTTCTGGGGGGTTTTGTGTGTGTGGATATTTTTTTTACAGGCAGAGCAGAGATGATAGCTTTGCTTGCCATGGGATGGAACAACAGGAAGACGGAGAGTCTGCACAAGACACTGGCAAAAAGATTTTTCAAAGTAAGAAGTCTTTACTGCAAGTTAACATTTGTCATTTCATGGTTACTTTCTGTGGGCTTGAATACTGGCATCACAGGTTAAAGGAGTGACAACTTTGTTCAGCTCATGTCCTGTGACTGGTGTGGTGTGGAGGCATGGCAGAGCCATATGCTGGTTGGCTGCTGGCTTGCTGGATCACTGTGTTTTTGTGCTGCATTGGCTACAAAAAATGAGCAGAACAATGGGCATATGGTCCACTGACTCACTGCTACTGAGTTTAACAGTCCCTTCTCCTCACACCTTCCTCTGAAGAACATCCTCCCAACTAGAGGTGGCACACTTGACGGCCCCACTGGCGTGTGTTGTCATCATGACAACTCACAAAAATCACCATTAAGTTTTTTTGACATCAAATGACTGCAGCAAACAACTCAATGTCCTTTCTATCCAATTAGCATTCTTATATACGTATTGCATTCTTTCACCATAAAATAGCCTTTGTTATAACAAGGAAATAATTGTTTCATGAGGCACATAGTCTCTTTTGAGGACATACCTTTAAGAATATCCTCATAAATTTGTGCTTGAATGTTTTGCATGTTGTCATTTAGGTTTTTCAATCATGGTTAGAGATACACTCACTGATATTGTCCCCTTTTTTTAAAATAACATATTTTGTCTGATACTATGAAATACTTTTGGTGTATTAAATTCCAATAGATAGTTGTCCTACATCTTAAGCCCCTGTCACACATGCACTGCAAACCTGAAACTATCTGAACATTTCCTGGTACAGCTGTGTGTGTACACAAATATCGGATTCAGTCGGACCGGGCATCAAATGGAGTTTACCCTCCCAGCTTAATAGTGCAAAGACTGGGTAATTCCAGAGTGTGCACACGTGTGAATACAGCTGCACGCTCCCCTTGCCTAAACCAAACTAAGTAGTTACATTAAGTGTGAACACATCTAAGTGTGTGCTGCATGTGTGAAAGAGAAACTCGGGACTATCTCCGGACCTGATTCTCTGACATTATTCTGGGTTCAAATGTGAAAACATCTTTATTCTCTTATCTCTAATGCCCTATGTTAACATACCTTTTTACGGATCACACCATGACTTATCTATGTTTTTTTTTTTTTTTAAACATTCTAAATGGACTAAACAGAGGGCAGAAATCGAAGGAGCTAATCTTGAGAGTCTCAAGCAGGAGCTCAACATCTCTCTGGAGGACACGGAGGAATGGGTGTGTGACGTCCAGCAGTGGCCAGCCACTGGTATGTGTTATGGTCACGGGTGTATAGATTTGGTAGTCTTGACATACATTTCGCTATATGTTACAATACTATTTTTTTATGGTCAATTTTGCTTGTTTCTGTTTTTCAAAAGAGACATGTAGCTCATAGTAGTAGTACTTGGGAGCTGGCCAGGTAAATTCCACTTGATGTACAGTCTGACTGGATCAAATATTTGTGTTTTCACATACTGATTGTCTTGATCATTTTATGTTTGCAGTGTTTATGTGAAAGGGGCTTAAGTGTTTTACTTTTGTCCCATCTGTTCTCTTTTCCAAAACAGTGGTGAGTCTTCGCCTGAAGAGGCGACTTTTTGACCAGGTTATGCTGGTCAGGCCTATGGAAGAGGAAAAAGTTATAATCGTGAAGGAGATGACCCAGCATTGCCTCCTTCGTCACACTCAAGAGAATATCATGAAACATAGTATGGTATGTAGTAGTACAGTCTCAGAGCTGGGCAGACAATCTGCATTTTACTGTTCATAAAGAGTTGCCTTATTTTCTATCTGATTATTATTATTATTATTTTTTACATTTTATTTTAGCACCTCCCAGAGAGCTGAGAGAAGAGGGATACAGGGGGCTGCTCTGTTGTCTGCTGCACAAGCTGCACATTCTGCAGCAGAAACTGAGCGCAGTCACCAGCACTTACACCCATTTTGACACTGAACCCTCCTTTTTCATGTTGGAGGAAGACAATGAGGACGTTGAAGAGGACAGTGACCAGGAGGACAACAGCACTCCAGATATTTCAGAGGAAGAAATGTAAAGCCTTTGAGGCTGTGATTCTGTTGTGGACATAAGGCCGCAGGCCGTGTGCCTTTTACATATTCACAGCTGTGATGATGTTCAGCACAACATCACTCCCTCTCGTGTGATATTGCTTTTATACATCCTTTCTACAAAGCACCAGACTGGAACTGGACTGTGGCTCAGCAACACATAACCATTTGACTGTGCAATAGCTTGATACTTTGTGTAAGCTAGAAACTAACTGTTGTATAAAGTTTACATAACAGGTGACGAAAGTTGTGCTCAGTTTTGGTCGGAGTGCTGTACTTGTTACTCGTGGAAGTTCAGTAAATGGCTGCATTTATATAGTGCCTAGTGCTGGACAGTGTGACCAATTATTTGTTTAAATATTTTAAAGATTCTGTAAGTTTTACAGTATATCACAGTGGGATGTGTTTTATTTTGCATGAGAGTGGCATATTCTAATGTGAGTACATAGAATATAAAAACATAGCGTTTTGAAATGTAACATTATTCGTGTCACAAATTGTTGTGCCATGGTGTTCTGGTTCATCCAGTATACCGGTGGCTCATTCAAACATTACTGTTATTACAAACGAGGTATTTTCATACATCTAACGTGTCTGGAGATAATCTTTAAAAATATTGTATTTTGTATGTTATAACAATGTAGACATGAAGAATTAAGCCTCACAAATAAATGTCTAATCTACAGCTTTGTCTAGTGAATGTTTATGATATATTATTTGTGAGTTATTACAAAGCAAACAAATAGTTGGAATGCACAGATGCATTGTTTTCTATTGTTGCTATGGTGGTTGCCCCGCACGCTGCGGAAGCCGGAAGTGGCTATAGAGACGGAGTCAGTCCGCTGCATGCAAACCCTAATTTTCTTAAAACTAATAAATATTGTTCAAACACCTAGCATCTGAACTGTTTCTTAACATAAAGACCATATATATGAAGAGAAAACGGGAGTTAGGCTATATTCAATATTTAAAGTATACGACACATTATTTACTACCCTTTTTGCAAACCAGAAAACTGCATACCTATTTCAAGAATACATCTTTACTTTTTGTTGACATAGATCATCTTTATGTAATCTAATTACTAATCCAGCTGTTCTAGATATTTGATATGTGTGTGTATGCATTTTGCGAACCCATTTATTTGCTAACCGGAACAACTACAGAAAACTATATGGCAGATAGCAGTACTTAGCGTTATTGCGCGGCACATTGGAGTTGTCGTTCTTTAATTAGGGTTGTATTTTTCATAGAATTGGAAGTTGTAAATGTTGAAATGAGAATACATTGAGGAGTTTAAGGGCATAGTTAACACATTGATGTACTCAGATTTTTAAAATCATATTATTTCAAAGGTGAAAATTAATTCGACCCATAATTGACAAAACCCAAAATTGTTGATTGTACTCATGTTATAGCTGGGGTCAAGAGCTCTCTATAACAGTTGGTCCCATTTCTGTATTTCTTTTTATTGCAGAATTATAAGCCCTCAAACAGGCCCTGAGGTCAAGGTTCAAAGTTCAAAATTTCAATGATGTATTTGGTTTAGCTCTACAGCAAAGTTTGAATTTTTTCATGTCATGGACTCAGGTCATCCAAACCCTACATCCAGACAGCACTTTGAAGGCTCTACACATAAAAGTTTGTTTGTTTGTTTGTTTCATTCTTTGTTTGTTTCTTTGTTGACTCACATGAGTCACCTTCATATATCACAATATTCACTGTGTATATGTTATTATTAGCCAATGCAAGCATTAAGAATGATGTTTTATGTATGACGGACAAATGCCGCACGCGCGCGCACACACACTCACTCACTCACTCACTCACTCACTCACTCACTCACTCACACACACACACACACACACACACACACACACACACACACACACACACACACACACACACACACACACACACACACACACACACACACACACACACACACACAGTGCTTTATTTGATGATGTAGATCAAATATCCTCAGCAACATATTATTACATATATAGATTATATGATTTTCAAACCTGTGACAAGCTTCAGCTGCTTGATAACGAGCACATCATTAGAATCAGGTGTGTTGGACCAGGGAGAAACTTAAACATGCAGGACAGTGGCCCTCCAGGACTGAAATTTGGGGAAGTTAACAAGGACCAAGGCTGTTGCCTAGCACGGGAATTACATTCAAATGTCTATAGCCCGTTATCTATTATTTAGTATTTACCTTTTATTTATTTTTTGGTCTTTTTCCTTTTAATATGACAATATGATATTAAAACCCATTCTGATTCGTATGTGGTTCAATATTAATTGAGGAAGACACATACGAAATACGATTTTATTTTAAATATAATCAGCCATATATTCTTAAAAATATAATATTAAATTATATTAATGAGCCACTTCATATTTTACAATCACTGGCTATAAAATGTCTCATCAACAGAGCTAGTGACGCTGACCGGCGGCAGTTTGAGTTTGAATGCAGCCCATCCACGCCGACAGCTCAAAATAGTATTCGAACACACCACTTCCGCCTGCAACACAAGCCAAACAAGCGCAACGGTGGCTGGGGGTAAAAACGTAGCCTTCCGTTATCCAAAACTGACAAAATAAAACTACATTTCACAGATCCGAAAGAAATAATTATAATCGATGGCCATTGCATTAACCCATCGTATTGTGAAGTTATTAAGGACTCTTTATCAGGAGATTGTTGAAAAAAATACTTCCGGGAGGCGGGTCCTCGGTTCTCCAATGGGACTGCAGGATGATTTAAAACCCATGTCAAGTCATAAATGTATGGCTGGCATTGGAGGTAGTCACAGAGACGCAACAGCACAGAGTCGACGTCTGTGTAAATGGGAAATTTGTATGGGGGAAAAAATTTTGTAAATTTAGGTTTAATTTGACTAAAGAATGTATTGCCAGTATGAATCTTTTTTTCTTCATGTTTTTGGCCAAGCTAAATCTTGCAGTTTTGTGCCGTTTTATGAGGAATGTTTTTTTCTTAGATTACATTAGACACCAGGCCAAAACTGAGAAAAATTGTGGCGTTCACTTTTATAAGGTGATACAATTTTGAATCATTTCACATTATAGTGATATTGCACAGGGGGTTTCTTGATTATGTTATATACTGTGAATTTATTTCAAGTCCAATGCACAATACTGCCCAAAACATTTGACTGCTATGTGACTTGCTTGACCCTCAGACTTTGCTGTCCCTTATTAAACTGCAGTTAAAGTTGAAGACATTTTACTATTTTTATTAGTGGATTTTCCTCATCTACAGTAAAATAAACTTAAGAACATACACACCATCCAGAGCAAGGCAGCCACTGCACCAACACCTCGGCACGGTCCTTAAAAAATAAAGAAAGATATAAGGAACAATAAGTGTGTGACACTTGTTTAGAGCACAAAACAGTTTGCTGAACATGTCAGTACCAAATGAAAGAGACATAATACCACTATGGAATCAATCAAGATTCATTATTCCGCATCAAATTGTGGAAGGACACAGTTAAAGACTGATGGGTAACCAGGTCTGCATTTTCATCCTGAGCCATGTTGTTCAAATGTTAACAAAGAAAAAAAGACTTTGCTTTGCTATATGCAGAAATATGTTGCAAAGGCAGTATTTCAAAGGAGTCTTGAAAATATAGCATGCACTGTGTACATTACCGCTAAGAAGACTTTCATAAATCCTCTTAATTGTAATAAGGGCATTCCTGGCATCCTCAGTGTCCATTTCCCATGGACAGACACACTCGGCTGTAAACCCATCTGGAGTTCTGCTGGCAAGGAGGATGGGATGTCGATTGTGGAGCTGAAACAAAATTAGTACAAAATCACAAGACAGAAAATTGGATACATAAATGGAAGGTCATAATACATAAAAAAATATATTTTATGCTTTGATACCTATACATATAAGCTATACATTGAGACTCGGAGTGAGGTCACTATAAACTGTTTTAGTAGCAATGTAAAAAACAAAAAACCTTGGTAACAAACACAGCTATTCCAATTCAGTGTGAGACAATGGAAGCATCACATGCTTCAATATCTAAAAACACAGCTAACGCTACAAACTATCCAATTAAATTTTATTACCTCGTTCCGGGTAGTCGACCATAGTGGAAACACACCTATTGTATCAGGCTCATGTAAACCTTAAAGGCAGCATCTTGAGTAAAGCCTCGACACAACTTTTGCATTTAGAGTCAAGAGAGCATTGTTGATGATGCCTAAGTGGGACAAATGCGATAATGTCCTGTTATTCTCTTAGTTTATTACAGGGGGTGTCCAATCCTGCTCCTGCATGTTTTAGGTTTCTCCCTGCTGTCACACTCCTGAGTCTAATGCTGTGCTCATAATTTTTTTTGTGACCAAATGTTTTTATTTATATTTTATATTTTCTTTTTCTTTTGAAGTAGTGGCATCAACAGCTATGTCAAACAAATGTTACAACATGCACTTGTAGGAGAGTAAGCCTACTTTTGTTATGGCTAAAATATATCAGTCGCTGAATTAATTATGAATTAACTCGACTTGTTAAAATTTAGGATTTATTTGACCTCGAAGTAAGGGCACCACACCAAATTAAGACAGGATGTTTATTAAACTTTGGTGAAGGTCTAATACCTGTTAATAGTAATTTAAAGTAATTGATTGTTAAATTGTATCAGTCTCGTCTTGAACGCATTAGTTCGTACCACAGCCTTATCAGTGACCAACACTTTATGCACAGAACGGAAGACTCTCAGAACGACGTAAGGTTATAAACATTTATTTGACTACCTAACAAGGAGAATGCAGTACAGTGCAAAATTGAATAGAGAAGAGAAAAAGGGTTAAATGTGGATATGAAAAAGTTTAAGACCACAGTGATTCTGACCTACGGGCTGACATATAATATTACTGGCGGACCGAAACTGGTTCTAATTAAACTGTCAACAGAACTTGGATCAGAATTTAACTGTCACCAACGTTCAACCAAAAGTTGCATTAAAAGGCCAACCTTACTTTGCCGTTGATATTACAGTTGCCCGGGCGTCTTACAGAACCGATGCAGATTCGTAGGTCCGCGTTCTGGTGTTTGGTGAACCTTAGTTCTGGTTCTGTAGACTGGGTCAGCTGGGTGGTTGGTTCGGCGGGCTCGTCTGCTTCCATCCTGACTTGAATTCAGCTCTTCAGGTGGCTTGCCTCTGGAGGTTGTTTTGGGTTGACAAAAATTCTGACCGGTTCTGAACTAGAGTTTGATGCAATTTGTCGGCCAGACAGAAAGGAAAAGACGGCACGAGGGGTTTTACTATACTTGGGAAAATTAAAAACGTGTGGTAGAAACTTGTAAAGTTACGTGTTAAAAATAAATTAATAAACGAAATACTTAAGTAAGAAAACAACGTCTCTTGCTAACTTTGGGTTAACAAAGTTAGAAAAAAGAACAAAAGGAACGAAGAGTGGAAAAGAGATAAGTGCAGGAGGTGAAGTAACAGAGGGGGGTCAGAGGTGCAGAGGTGCAGGAGAAAGTTGCAGAGTGAGTTAGAGGTCAAGAGCCTCCCTGTCCCTCTCTTATCTACGTGGGTATTGAGAAGGCGGCTCTTTCTGACCCAGCCCTCTGGTTTTGAGTGACTTAACTGCTTTTTATGCCGGAATTCTAACAGGGAAGTCTAAACTCCGTTATTAATCTTCTTGATATCCAATTTAACCAAAATCTTTAGGCAGACAGTTTTAACAGACACAGATACTAAGTGACGGGCCTATTATTAAAACAAAAACAATATTTCAGGAATTAGATAGAGACTTTGCACTTCTGAAACCACATAAACATAATCACAACAAGATACAAATAATGCATATACTGTTACACACTTGCAAGAATGTCTTTGAACAGCCAGTTGCGATGAAACATCGAACTTTAACTGTTTTTCCAAACATCTACACAAAGTTCTGTTGCTTAGGTTTTATTAATGAAAGTCCATATGTCTCACAGAGACAGCTCCTCCAGTTCGAAGTGCGGTCAGATTTGACGTTGATTTAGGTTAAAAGGAGGTCCTTAATCCTGGAGTTCTAGGTTTTATTACCCTAGGAGGGTCCGAGGTTGTAAACCAAACCTTATCTCTTATCGAAACAAGCATACGAATGTCTTATCTACATTGTCTTCCTGCGACGCTGAGCAGACAGCCAGACACAAAAACTCCTTGAACAGCATTTTCCTCATGAGGTCCTACACACTTACACTTAACCATTTAATGGACAGGGATCATAACAGTAGGAAAACAACAAATTTAACAGTGAAAATTAGAAATAAATATATAATTAAATAAACAAAAAAATGTTCAGGGAAGATTAATAACAGTTCGACAGGGAAAGCTGCAATACATGGTGTTGGAGTACATCTTGCAAGTATGGTTTTGATTTGATCTGCTGCCATGTGCCAAAAAAAGATATTTTGTTGCTTTGCACTATTGATTTGGGTTGTAGATCTTTCCAGTTATTTAATATAAGCATTTGAGGGTTTGCTGGTATATTTTGTGCTGTTACAGAAGACATGCAGCTGCAACCTGCTGCCAAAATTTGATGAAAGGTGTGCATTCCCAGACCATATGCATGAAAGTTCCTGGCTTATTTTTTACCCCCTTGACCGACCTCAGCGATCCCCCCCTCAGCGTCAACTCAATGGCACCCCCGTATCACCTCCTCCCCCCTCCACGAAGGCATGATTCACAAACCCTCAGCCCTTCTTCGCCCCTCTCACGTCAACCCTCTCTACGCCCTCAGCGTCCACCTTCAGTAGTTCATTCCAGCTCTCTGACACAGAAAAGAGTTCAGCAGTAGACCAGATTATCAGCTGGGCCCAAGGCTGCCTACGTCAAAGCTTGGCACCTTCTACATTCCTGTTGTGACCACCAAGAGAGTGAACATTGGGAAACTTAGACACCCTGCTAACCTAAACAATCTCATTCCTATC